>NW_027527822.1:473210-512673 GCF_008692635.1 Crocuta crocuta
ATATATTACATAAATACAGTATTTAAAATACATTTTACATTTATATATTATATACTATATATGAAATATATATGTTAAAAGAAATAAATATGTAATAAATTTACACACACACACACACAAAAAGTAATCAGAAAAATAAATCTGATATTATGAGCCTGATCCCAAAAGAAAAAAAAAGGAGGCAGATAAAAATAGAAAAAAAAAAGAGTTGTTGGTTGGTTCCTGGGTATGGTAGCTGTGCTGGTCTGGAGGAGGAGCTGGCTATGGTGGGTCAGTCAGTATTGCTCCAGTAAATAAGCAATTATCAGGCACAGAGGGGCAGGGTTTGGTGTAAACCTGTCTTGCCTCCACCGGGGCCACTGTGCTGCTGTCTGAAGTACCACATTGTGAGTGTTAGGGGGAAATGGTATCACCCCAATCTCTCCTCCCCAGATCAGAGATCTCAGACCAAGCTGTTCTGGAAGCCCTCAGAATAGTGAGGGCAGTCAGCTTGCCCTGTGCCACACTCTCCTGAGCTTTCCCCTTGGTGCTCAGCTGGGATTTAAAGCCAGAAGTCTTAAGATGTCTGGGTGACTCAGTTGGTTAAACGCCTGCCTTTAGCTCAGGTCATGATCTCACAGATTATGGGTTTGAGCCCTGCGTCAGGGTCTGTGCTGCCAGCTCAGAGCCTGGAGGTTGCTTCAGATTCTGTATCTTCCTCTCTCTCTGCCCCTCTCCTGCTCAAACTATCTCTCTCTCTCTCTCTCTTTCTCTCTCTCTCTCTCAAAACTACATAAAAATTAAAAAAAAAAAACAAACATAATACGAAAAACAAAGCCAGAAGTCTTAAAAGACCCGGCATGGAGTAGAGCCTCTTCACCCTGCTGGTACCTGCAGGGTTTTTTGTCCTTGGGGAGGCGATAAACCCTCTTCCCAAAGCACTCCAGAAAGGGGACAGTTCTCTCCCCGTGCACCCCGGAGATTGTTACACCACGATATGCACTCCAGGGCCAGCTCCCTCCTTGCCAGGAAAGCTCACCACTGTTCCCCTCTGGAGAAAATTGCACACTTCCAAAACCTCAGAGTTTCATCTCTAAAGGTTGTTTGCAAAAAAAAGCTGGAACCCTCAGTACTTCTCCCCATTCCATGATCTAGAGAGGTTTTCCTCTTGTGCTAACTTGATGGTGCACTATCACAACCCTTCCCTCCTTTCCTTTTTGTCTCTCCACAGAAAGCATTCCCTCTTCTTAGTTCCATTGTTTTATCTCCCAAACTCACATACACACACCTCAATCCTGCCAAAATGTCTCCCTTCAACTATGGAGAGCCTTCCGCCACTCTGTACGTCTATTTCCTGTGACGTACAAATCACAGATCAAGTGATCCGATCTCAATACAGCTGTGTTTGAGGAACAAAAAGCCCTCCAAAAGACAAAAACAAAAATAATTCCCCAGGTCCTCCTACTTCTTCATCATCTTAACTTCCTCTATTGTTCTTTCCAGATTTTTTCCTGTGCTTGACTTCTAGTTTTATAGTGCTGTGGTAAGAAAAGTTGTGTGTTATGACTTAGATTTTCTTAAATTTCTTGAGGCTTGTTTCGTGGGCTACTATGTGATCTATTCTGGGGAGTGTTCAGTGTCTCTTTGAATAATATGTTTATTTTATTGTTTTGGGATGTAATATTGTGAATACATTTGTTAAATCTATCTGGCCCAGTTTGTCATTCAAAGCCATTTTCCTTGTTTATTTG
The DNA here is from genome assembly GCF_008692635.1 of Crocuta crocuta. NCBI lineage: Eukaryota > Metazoa > Chordata > Mammalia > Carnivora > Hyaenidae > Crocuta > Crocuta crocuta. The sequence continues at coordinate 474,941 of NW_027527822.1, forward strand.
ATGTTTAGGTATTTGTCCATTGCATTTATTGATTAGTTCCCTTATGTTTGTTATCAAAAAACATATGTATTTGGTTGCTTTCATATTGGGTGCATATTTATTTACAACTTTAATATCTTCTTCTTGAATTGTCTCCTTTATGATTACATAGTGTCCTTCTTTGTCTCTTGTAACTGTTTTAAAGTCTATATTGTCTGATATAAGTATTGCTACCCCAGCTTTTTTTGACATCTACTTGCATGATAGATGTTTCTCCGTCCTTTTACTTTCAATGTGGAAGTGTCTTTAGTTCTAAAATGTGTATTTTGTAGGTGGCATATTGATGAGCATTTTTTAAATCAAATTCCATTTAATTTCAAACCAGTTGATAGATAAGTATTCATTGCTATTGTATGACTTGTTTTGTAGTTGTTTCTGAAGATTTTTCTTGATCTTGTGTTTCTCTCATGGTTTGCCGATTTTCCTTTATGATATTTTTGGATTTCTTTGTCTCTATTCTTTGTGTATTATATAATAGTTTTTTATTTCTGGTTGTCATTAGATTTGTATACATATAACAGTATATATTAAGTTAATGGTTGCTTAAATTTGAACGCTTTTCTTCTCTCCTTTGTACTTTTTTGGTATATGTTAATATATTTTATGTCTTTTCCATGAATTCTCCAACTGATTATTTATAGACATATATTTTTACTGCTTTTATATTTTCTACTTTTGTACTGTAACTTTTGATCACTCCTTTCCACTCAGATAATCTTCTTTAATATTTCTTGTAGGGCTTGTCTAGTGGTCATGAACACTTTCATTTTTATTTGTCTGGAAAACTATTTCTCCTATTCTTACTGATAGCCTTGCTGAATAGAGTAGTATTGGCTGCAGTTGTTTCCCATTCAGCACTTTGCATGTATATCATGCTACTTCCTTCTGTCTTGAAAAGTTTCTGCTGAAAAATCTCCTGCTACCCAGTTAATGTCAGTTACTGACTCCTTTTTTTTTCTTGCTGCTTAGAATTTTTTTCTTTATTTCTATATTTTGCCAATTTAATTACAACATATCTTGGTGTGTGTCTGGTTTTCTTGCATTTGATGGGGATTCTCTGTTCCCCTGGATCTTGATATCTGTTTCCTTTCCCAGATATGGGAAGTTTTCAGCTATTATTTCTTCAAATAAATGTTCTGCTTCCTTATCTCTCTTTTTTCTTATGGGACTTCTGTAATATAAACGTTATATTTGATGGAGTCTTTGATTTCTCTATTGTCATTTTGCACAAGTATTTTTTCTCTTTTGTTCACCTTGATTACTTTCCATTACTGTCTTCTAAGTCACTATTTCATTCCTCTGTTTCTTCTAGCCTGCCATTCATTCCATCAAGTGAGTTTCTCATTTTGTTTATTGAACACTTTATCTCTGATATTTTATTTATTATTTCTATGTTAAGGATCTCCTTCATGTCTTCCACTCTTTTCTCAGTTCAGTGAGTATACTTATGATCATTGCTTTAAATTCTCTGTCATATATATTATTTATATCTGTTTTACTTAGATCTCTGTCTGTGTCTTTTTCTTGTTCTTTCATTTGGGATAAATTTCTCTGTCTCCTCATCTGTCTGTCTTTCTGTGTCTGTTCCTGTGTGTTAAGAAAGTCAGCTGTGTCTTCTGCTTTTGAAAGTAGTTATTTCATGAAGAAAAAGTCCTGGAGTGTCATGCTGTGCTCTTTCCTCTGTTCACCATAACCTGGCACTTCAAGAGAGTATGCTATGCATGTTGCACTTTTTGTTTCAGTGCAGTCTGAATCTCTGCCCGTTGTGTGCTGTTTTTGCTCTCTGTCATGTTAGTGGGACCCAGACAGTCTCACTCTGAGGTGGGTGATGGTGGTCACTGGGGATCTTGGGGGTGGAGCAGTGAAGTTACTAAAATTTGAGCTGGTCCATCACTCATATGACAGATCCCCTGAAGCACTGCAGTGCCTGGGACTTGCTTTTAACATACAAATTATTATTTATTCAATTTTTTAAATCTCTAGATAGAGTTTAAATCCATGAGTATCTCACTTTTCTTTGTTTAGGTAGTGTACAGAGATGAATGCGTAAGAATGTGTGTAAAAAGGGGAAAGATAAGGGTTCTCTGAGTGGTTCAGTTGGTTAAGCATCTGACTCTTAATTTCAGCTTAAGTCAATCTCACAGTTCATGAAATTGAGCCCCACATTGGGCTCTGTGCTGACAGTGTGGAGCATGCTCCCAAGCAGGCTCTCTTTCTTTCTCCCTCTTTCTCTGCCCTTCTGTGTCTCTGTCTCTGTCTCTCTCTGTCTCTCTCTTTACCTTTCTCTCCCTCTCTCAAAATAAATAAACTTTAAAAAATTAAGGGTAAAGATGAAGAGAAAATTCCCATCTCCATGTCTGCCTAGGTTAAGACCTGAATATTGTATTTTGTATGCATATTTTTGTTGACAGTTAAAACCATGGAGATGCCACTTGCTTCTTTATTTTGGGAAACAATTTCAGTAGAAGTGACTGTATATTTTTTGACATGTGTGTGATTATACACATTGATTAGTTTAGTAATTAGTGTCCAGAGAAACACAAAGTTGAAAACACTCATAATTTTTTAAGAGTCTTGGGACTGGATTATTGCTCTGAATCAGCAATACACTGCAAATAAAAAAAATAGTAAGTTGGACAAGTTAGCTTCCATCACCCTTTCAACTTGTACATTATGATTCTAGGATAAATTGTTTCAAACATACTTGTTTTCATTTCTCTCTTAACAGAAGCAATTTCTTCTGTAGAAATGGAAAGGGCCAATGAGAGTTCCCTGATGGGCTTCATCCTTCTAGGCTTCTCAGACCACCCTCGCCTGGAGTCTGCACTCTTTGTATTTGTTCTTTTTTTCTATATCTTGACACTTGTGGGGAACTTTGCCATTATCATTATATCATACCTGGATCCTCTTCTCCACACCCCCATGTACTTCTTCCTCAGCAACCTTTCCCTACTGGACCTCTGCTTCACTACTAGTCTTGCACCTCAGACCCTAGATAACCTGCGAGGTCCAGAGAAGACTATCGCTTATGGTGGTTGTGTGGTCCAACTCTATATTTCTCTAGCTCTGGGCTCCACTGAGTGTATCCTCTTGGCTGTAATGGCTTTGGATCGTTACATTGCTGTCTGCAAACCCCTTCACTATGTGGCTATCATGAATCCACGGCTATGCCAACAACTGGCATCCCTCTCCTGGCTCAGTGGTTTGAGCAATTCCCTGATTCATGCTACTTTTACCTTGCAATTACCTCTGTGTGGCAACCACAGACTCAATCATTTTATTTGTGAAGTACCAGCTCTCCTCAAATTGGCTTGTGTGGACACCACTGTCAATGAGTTGGTGCTTTTTGTGGTTAGTGTCCTATTTCTCCTAATCCCCCCAGCACTCATTCTTATCTCCTATGGCTTCATAAGTCAAGCTGTGCTGAAGATAAAGTCAGTAGAGGCAAGACACAAAGCCTTCAGCACCTGTTCCTCCCACCTTACAGTGGTGATCATTTTCTATGGCACCATAATCTACATGTACCTACAACCAAGTAACAGTTATGCCCAGGACCAAGGCAAGTTTATCTCCCTCTTTTACACCATGGTGACCCCGACTTTAAATCCTATTATCTATACTTTAAGAAACAAGGACATAAAAGTGGCTCTGAGAACACTTCTGTCAAAAAAAATTGTTTTCCCTATGACTGCGTTGTTCAAGGAAAATTAGTCAAACAGTATTTCCCAATTTCACATTAGTGAAATTTATGTTTACTTACTTAATCTAATAAGGGAGATTTTCCTCTCTTATGTGTAACTAAGCAAAATATATATGTTTATTTAAGTTCAGAGCTTGAGCCATAGGAGAAAGAGTGGTGTATGGGTATAAATTGTAATCCTCACCACAAAGTCTATATTTTATTTAGACATTTATTCTCAGGGATTCAATAAAAGTAAGTAATTAAATATTTACCATTGTCTAGGTAATGAATCTTTTTCATTTTCATTTTTGATGAATTATTTAGCATTTAAACACCTTAACTTTACTTCATAATGTTCCTTCTTTAAAGCTTCATGTTGGAAAATAAGCTCTTTATACATGTACTTCCCCTACTAAAGTAGAAAACTAAATCTTCATACTGTCAATTTATTGAAGAGTAGGTTATCATACTAACTGTTTTCTTCCATATTCTCATTTTAAAATAACTATCAAGAAAGACTAAGAGAAACAAAATATAATAAGCGTATTTTTTCTTTTTTAGTTTACCCAAAAAGATACTACCTATTCCTCACTCCCAGTTCCAAGCTAGATTTAATTTCAGAAGTAAATATCTGTGCCTTATCACTAGATGACATTGTTCTTGACATGGTTTGTAAATACAGAATCACAAAAATTTTGGCAGTTTTCACACCCACTCATTTTATTGATATTTTCTTGGTTAAATGTGCATATTCATATTTTAAACCTGATTCTAACCTGATGTTGGAAGGTGGTAGGTAGGAAGGCCCTAAACTCACATCCTTCATAGACACAGCAAATTTATGCCTATTGATAATGCAAATCTTCCTAAAAAGAACTAAGAGCTGACTGAACAGCTTCTATTCAACAACGTAGACCTAATAGAGAATGACAAAAAAAAAATGGAGATTCAGTTACAAAGGGAACCCCCACCCCTGATGTTGAAAACTGCCTTGGGCAGGAATAGTGGGCAATGTGAGCAATCCTGGGACACAGAAAAAAGCTATGATTTAAAGGAACAACTAGATGTAAAGAGCCCTATAACCCTGCCCAAAGGGGGGGGGAGCAAGTGCTGGAAATCTCTCCTAATTGGAGGGGTTGGCCAGTGTCATAGTTTATGGTTCTTTTCTACCCTGATACTGCAGATAAGAGCAGGGTCTGGGCACCCTACCCTATCTCCTGCCTCAGCAATCCCTGGGCCCCTATTTTACACCAGCCCATAATGCCCCAAGACTCACAAAAGTAGTGATTCAAAACACAAACTAGAATGTAAGTAACCCAGCCTTAAACTCTGCCTACAGTGGGGGAGCCCCTGGAACTTTCCCTGGGTCAGAGAGGTTGGCAAGCACCATGGTATATGTTCCCCTTCCATCCTGATAACAGAGTGGAGCAAGGTCCGGGTTCCATAGGAGGCCTGCTGCCTTGGTAATTCCCAGGCCACTAACCTATTGCTATGCCCAGATCGCGATCTCCCCAAAATCCCAAGACCACCAAGGAGTCTGAGTCACGTATGCAAGAACAAAGGGCATTTATTTGGGCTTAAGCTCGGGCTCCCACACTTCACCAATGCAATGGATCCGTGCTGAGAGCCCCGAACAAAGGAGGAGTAGGGTTTTTATTAACTCTAGGGCGGGAAAGGGGTGATGGACAGAGACTACAACGTGATAGGACAAGGTGACGTCAGAGGTTGTTACGGCGCAGAGGGACTGGTGAGTTTAGAGCAAGGTGGGCCAGAATAGTGGCCGGAACGTCCGGTACCTCCCAACCTCCAGTGATTGGTTTGGACACAGGGAAGGGCAGTGGCTCAAGCCTGCTGAGTCAGGCCTCAGAGACTTGGGTCTTCTAATCTCTGGGGCCTTCTGAAGCCTGTCATGGCGCCGGTTTGGTTCTTCACCTATACCAGTTGAGATGCCCTGGGATGTAGAGAAAACCCCCCACAACTTAAAAGAGCAACTAGAATATAGGCTACTGAGGGTCAGGAGCAGGCAGGCATAACCCTTGCCACATGTCCACTGTCCCCTCAGCTTCTGATGCTGCACCTGTCAGTGTTGAGTGGCCCCAGCAGCACGTTGTAGCCCTGCCACCAGCCCAACCCTGGCACGTTCATCACCTTGTGGGGTATGGACATCACCATCATTGCAGACATGATTGATTCTGTGGCCTTCCTCTGGATCTGCCTCCTCCTCCTCATGCAACAGTACTTGTATTGATATAAGGGCACATACCACACCAACAAGGCAAAGGGCAAGGAGTTTCCCTAAAGCACGGATGCAGCCCTACAGGAAAACCATTCCCTCCAAGACAAAGGTGACAGCGGCAGGAAGGAGTACATTATCTGAGTACTCCTGATAAACCTCACTTCCCCCAATGTTTCCTTCAATTCCATGATGCACGCCCCCAACACCACCCTGCTACCTGTACTACCAGGCAAACAATGAGAGTTTCCACTTCATCCCAAGGTATGCACCGGGCCTGGGAACACCAGATGCCATCCTGGGGAGAGAGAGTAAAGAAGGGGGAATGAGACAAGAGAGGGCTCTCCCAGGTACCCTAGCATGAAGCAGTGGCCACCAAGAAGGTCTGCCTTTGTTCTGCCAGAGGGAGAAAATCTAGGTCCTCCTGGGCAGTGAAGCTTGTCATCAGCGTGGTGTGAAAGTCCTTGCTGAGTGGTGGGCCTGAGGGCTGTGGAAGCAAGGAGATGACTCATCTGTAAGCTGACTGGGGATAATGGCATCAAATGTCAGTCCTTTACATTTGGGGGAACAGCAGGTGTCACAGCTAATAGACACCTTTCTCTGTCATTGATCCAGCTCTAAATGACTAAAAATAAATTTGAAATGTAACCAAGCATTCAGAGTCAAATAAATAAATAAATAAATAAATAAGCAATGAGAATATAAAAGAGCTATCCCTAAAACTGTGCCAGATGATGATAGCTATGGGAACATTATCTGGGTCTCAGGGGTTGGCAAGCACCACGGTTTACATTCTTCCATAATTTTGGTAGTGTGGATGGGAGCAGGATCTGTGTTCCTTAGCTGGTCAACCCCCTAAATGAGCTATGGACCCCTAAGTCACACAATCACCACCTGACCCACCAAGGTGGCCCTGTATGTTGCACACCTAGATGTTCTTGGTTAGCACTCAGTACAACTCTAGTCATTTTGCCAAAGTGACATAGACAGAAAGCACCATGGAACACTCTAGACCTGCACCACCTTGCTCTAGATGACTTACTAAGTCACTGCTACCACAGAGCACTTTGAGACTACCTGGCTCATTCCTGCTTTAGCTCTGGCTGCCCCACCAGGGTCCCCCCACATCTGAAACACTCTAGGAAGTGCTGGCCCATGTTTGCCTATTCTTTAGTCATGCTGCCAAGGTAGGCTTTTCTGCTAAGTACCTTGGTTTGCACCCACTTCAGCTTCACCTGCCCTGTCAGGCTGTATAGAGAGCCCTGACACCCCCCAGCATTCATCCACTGCAACTTCAGCTGTTCTACCAGGAGACTTTGTAAGAAGAGTCCTGGTAATATCTTGGCTCATGCCTACTTCAGATCTGCCCATCCCTCCAGGGTATCTCCAGCAGGAGTCTTATGGTACCCCCAGCCCACAATACCCACAGTTCCACCCAGGCAGACAGTAATCACACACAGCCTAAACAGGGGATGACAAAACACAAAATTATTCTCACAAGTTTAGGAGAAGTTGTTATTGAGCCTAATACATAGAAACACACATAGAAAATTAAAAAAAATCCAGGAGACAGAAGCATATGTTCCCCAAACAAGAACAACCAAAAAAACCCCATAAAAGTAATAAATAGGGGCGCCTGGGTGGCTTAGTCGGTTAAGCGTCCGACTTTCCGACTTTCGCTTAGGTCATGATCTCGCGGTTTGTGGGTTCGAGCCCCGCGTCGGGCTCTGTGCTGACTGCCAGCTCAGAGCCTGGAGCCTGTTTCAGTCTGTGACTCCCTCTCTCTCTGACCCTCCCCTGCTCACGCTGTCTCTCTCTCCTAGAAATAAATAAAACAAGAGAAAAAAAAAGTAATAAATAAAACAGAAATAAGCAATAAAATTCATGAAGAGAGAAAAGTTATTATCATAAAAATGTTCATTAGTCAAAAGACAAAAATGGAAAAACTCAGTGAAAACTTAAAAAAGAGAGATAAAAAACATTTAAAAAATCAGAGTTGGAGAATACAATAATAGGAATGAAAAATACACTGGAGGAAAAGAATAGATTAGCAGATGCAGAAGAATGGACTGGTGAACTGGAAGACAGAGTAATGGAAAGCACCAAACTGAACAGCAAAAATAAAAATAAAATTTAGAAATGAAGAGCACTTAGGGATCTCTTGGAAGACATAAAGTAAATAAACGTTTGCATTGTAGGGATTCATAAAGAGAAAAGAGAAAAAACTTATTTGAAGAAATAATAGCTAAAGAGTTCTCTAAGCTATGGAAGAAAATAGACATCCAGCTCCAATGATCACAGAGTATTCCAGAGAAAATGAACTCAAAGAGGTCCATACTATAACACATATTTAAAATGTCAAAGAAAGGGGAGCCTGGGGGCTCAGTCAGAGAAGCGTCCGACTTCGGCTCAGGTCATGATCTCACGGCTCGTGGGTTCGAGCCCTGTGTCGGGCTCTGTGCTGACAGCTAGCTAGGAGCCTGGAGCCTGTTTCATATTCTGTATCTCCCTCTTTCTCTGACACTCCCCTGCTCATACTGTCTCTCTCTCTCTCTCTCTCTCTCTCTCTTTTCCTCTCTCTCAGAAATAAATAAAGTATAAAAAAAATTTAATTAAAAACTTAAAAAAGTTAAAGATTAAAGATGAAGAAAATTTTAAAAAGAACAACATAAAAGCAAATACTTATATACAAAGTGTTGAAAGGTTATGAGCCTTTAACATAGCCTAAAAGGCTATGAACTGATTTTTTTTTACCAAAAACTTTGCAGGCCAGCAAGGAGTGGCAAGAGATATTCAAAGTACCAAAAGAAAAATAAAATGCAACCAATATACCCTACCTACAAATATTATCTTTCAGAATTCAAAAAGAAATACAGAGCTTCAAAAGTTGTCACCACTGCACTGGCTCTAGAAGAAAGGTTAAAGGGACTTTTTTTAAGTAGAGAAGAAAAAGTCATAATTAGAAGTAAGAAAATTATGAATAAAATGGTGTAAAATATGACAACATATACATAAAATATGGAAAGGGTAATAAAAATGTTATTTTAGAATGTGTTAGAATTTAAATGTCTATTACCTTAACATAAACTATTATGCTTTTTGGGTGTCATGTATGAATCTCATGGTAACCACAAACACAAAACCTATAACACGTTCACACAAAAATAAACAAAAGGAAGCCAAAAATAACATTATGGAAAGTAAATAACCACAAAAAGGAGAGTAATAGACAAAGGATCAGAGAACCAAAAGCAACAGGAAAACAATTAACAAAATGGCAACAAGTATACATATCAATAGTTTAAAAGCAAATGGTCTAAATGCTCCAATAAAAAGACATAGAGTAGTGGAATGGATAAAAACAAAACAAAAACCAAGACACATTTATATACTCTTTGCAAGATTTACTTCAACCTAAAAACATACATGGACTGAAAGTAAAGGGATGGAAAAAGAATTCCATGCAAATAAAAATGGGGGGAAAAAGTTGAGATAACAACACGTAGAAAAAATAGATGTGGGAACAGAGACTGTAATAACTTTATTTGTGGTATCCTGGATTTGGCAGGCTACTTTAGGATGAAGCCGAACATCTCTTCCCCAGAAACTCATTGAAGTGGATGATGAGTACAAACTCAGTACTTTTTTTTTTAATGTTTTTTATTTATTTCTAGGAGAGAGAGAGAGACAGCGTGAGCAGGGGAGGGTCAGAGAGAGAGGGAGTCACAGATTGAAACAGGCTCCAGGCTCTGAGCTGGCAGTCAGCACAGAGCCCGACGCGGGGCTCGAGCTCACGAACCGCGAGGTCATGACCCAAGCGAAAGTCGGACGCTTAACTGACTAAGCCACCCAGGCGCCCCTAAACTCAGTACTTTTTATGAGAAATGTATGACCACAAAATTTGTTGCTGATGCTCTCGGTGAAGAATGGAAGGATTAGGTGGTCTGAATCAGTGGTAGCAATGACAAACAGCGTTCCCATGGAGCAGGGTGTCTTAAGCTGTGCTATGATCACCTGCTGCTGAGTAAGGGGCATTCCTGTTACAGATAAGGAAGACTGGAGAAAGAAAGTGCAAATCCATTTGAGGTTACTCTGTAGATGCCATTTTCAGTGTTCTCAACTTGGTCATTGTAAACAAATGGAGGACAATATTTCTAGACTCACTAATATTATTGTGCCTCATCACATGGGGCTCATAAGAGTTAACAGAATCTGCAAACTTTTCAATCTATCTAAAGATGATGTCCATCAGTATGTTGTGAGAAAGTCCATAAACAAAGATAGGAAGGAACCTAAAACAAAAGTGTCCATGGTTCAGTGTCTTATTACTACACATGTCCTCCAACACAAACATTAGCATATTGCTCTGAAGAAATAGCATACTAAGAAAAATAGGGAAGAGGCTCCAGAATATGTTAAATTTTTGGCCAAGAGAATGAAGGAAACCAAAGAAAAACACCAGGAACAGAATGCCAAGAGGCAGAGGCTGTCCTCTCTGAAAGCTTCTACATCTAAGTCTGACTGTAGTAAAAAATAAGATTTTCTAGCAAAGATGGAGACATTACGATTCTGCTCTTTAAGCTGTATTACAAAGCTGTAGTCATAAGACAGTATGGTACTGGTACAAAAACAGACATATAGATTGATGAAACAGAATAGAGAACCTAAAAATTGATCCAAAGCTCTAAAGTCAACTAATTTTCAACAAAGCAGGAAAGAATATACAATGGAATAAAAGACAGTCTCTTTAACAAATGGCGTTGGGAAAACTGGGCAGCAACATGCAGAAGAATGAAAGTACACCATACACACGCAAAAACAAATTCAAAAAGGATGAAAGATTTAAATGTGAGAAAGGAAGAAATCAAATACTAGAGGAAAACACAGGCAGCAACCTCTTTGACCTCAGCCATAACACTGAATTACTAGACACATCTCCTGAGATGAGGGGAAAAAACAATAAAACAATAGTTGCAAATGACATATCAGATAAAGGGTTAGTATCCAAAATCTATAAAGAACTAATCAAACTCAACACCCAAAAGACAAATAATCTAGTTAATAATGGGCAGAAGACATGAATAGACATTTTTTCAAAGAAAACACCCAGATGGCAAACAGACACATGAAAAGTGTGTCTCATCATCAGAGAAATACAAATCCAAACCACAATGGGATACCACCTCACAACTGTCAGAATGCTAAAGTTAACAACTCAGGAAACAATGGGTGTTGGTGAGGATGCAGAGAAAGAGGAACACTTTTGCACTGTTGGTGGGAATGCAAACTTGTGCAGCCACTCTGGAAAACAGTATGGAATTTCCTCAAAAAATTAAAAATAGAACTACCTTATGTTCCAGTATTTGCACTACTATTTTTCCAAAGGATACAAAAATACTGGTTCAAAAAAGCACATGTACCACAATGTTTATAACAACATTATCAACAATAGCCAAACTATGCAAAGAACCCAAATATCCACTGAATGATGAATGAATAAAGAATCTGTGACACACACACACACACACACACACACACACACTGGAATATTGCTTTGCCATTAAACAGATGAAATCTTGCCATTTGCAATGACATTGATGGAAGTAGAATGCTAAGCAAAATAAGCCAGTCAGAGAAAGACAGTTACCATATAATTTCACTCATATGTGGAATTTAAGAAACAAAAAAAATGAACAAATGGGAGGGGGAAAAGAGAGAATGGGAAACAAACCATAAGAGACCCCTTTTTAAAATATTTATTTATTTACTTATTTATTTAGAGAGTGTGTGCAAATGGAGAAGAGGCAGAGAGAAAGGAAGAGAGATCAATCAGGCTCTGAGCTGTCAGTACAGGGCCCATGAGGTTTGATTTCCATGAACCATGAGATCATGACCTGAATTGAAATCAAGAGTCAGACGTTTAATCAATAGAGACACCCAGGTACCCCTAAGAAACTCTTCATGAAAGAGAACAAGCTGAGGGTTGATGGAGGGAAGGGGTGGGAAATGGGGTAGATGGATGATGGGTATTAAGGAGGATACTTGTTACGGTGAGCACTGAATGTTTTATGTAACAGAAGAATCACTAAATTCTACTCCTGAAAGCAATATTGCACTATATTTTAACTAACTAGAATTAAATTAAAATGGGAAAAAAAAGAATTTTCTGAGAGTAACAAATAAACAAGATTGGAAACAAAAAAAAAGAAAAAACTGTAACAAACACAAAACACATTACAAAACTATAAAGGGAACAATCTACTAAGAGGATATAATAATTGCAAATATTTATGAAACCAACATGGGAGAACCTAAATACCTAAAACAATTATTAATAAATGTAAAGGAAGAAATAGAAAATAATACTATAATAGTATGGAACTTTTATTTTTATTTAACTTTACTTGAGAGAGAGAGCATTAGCAGGGAAGAAAGGTGGGGAGAGAGAGAGAGAGAGAGAGAGAGAGAAATCCCCAAACAGGCTTCAAGTTCAGTGCAGGACCCAACATGTGGCTTGATCCTATGACCATGGAATCATGACTTGAGCTAAAATCCAGAGTTAGATGCTCAACCAACTGAACCACCCAAGTGTCCCTATAGTATGGACTTTAACTTCCCACTTAAATCAATGGACACATATCCCAAACAGAAAATCAACAAAGCAACCATGCCTTTGAGTGACACTTTGGACCAGATGAACCCAATAGATATATTCAGAACATCCTATGGCAAAACAACAGAAAATACATTCTTTTCAAGTACACATAGAATATTATCTAGGATAGATCACATGTTAGTCCACAAACTCAATAAATTGAAGAAGATTGAAATTAGACACAGTGTAGTTTCAAAGATTTAAGTATGGGAGTTAAGACGGTGGAGTAGTAGGGAGACCCAATGTTTACTTCATCTCTTGAAGGTAGTTAGATAAATGCTGAATCATTCTAAACACCCAATAAATCAATATAAGGACTGACAGAAACACTGCACATCTACAGGGAGAAAAATGGCCACATCATGGAAGGTAGAAGCTGTGTAGAGTTGATTTGGTGGAGAAAAATTGCAGGTGCTGTAGAGGAGAGGGGGCCCTGGTCATAGAGGGGAGAGAGAGAGAGAGAGAGAGAGAGAGAGAGAGAGAAAGCAGTATTCAGGGATTGGGTAGGAAAAATTATTTCCCAAAACCATTGACTAGGAAAAGGAGAGGAGTTACTTACTGCAAGTTTTTACAAGCAGAGAAGCTAAATGTCTGAGGTTTTAGATGTCCACAACGTTGCAATGTTGTGCCTGGTGGGCTTAGTGGTGCTCCTGTGGGGAAGGAGAACAGAGACCTGGGAGCAAATAGTATGGTCTGAGGATCTCCTGAGTCACATGAGGAGAAATAGCTCCCCTTCTTGGAGTGCACTTGGGAGAGGTTGCATTGCCTCTCAGGGGGCAAGAGAGAGTGGGTGCCATTGAGTGGCCCCATTATTTAGCATAGCAGTAGAGGCATCTGCTGAAAGCAACTGACCTGGAAGCCAACATTAGACTGTGTTTTACCATAAATTCCAAGACCTTGCTCAGTTATGTAACTGCTTTTGGGGGACAAACAGGCACCAGCTACAGTGCGGGTCTGTGCTGTGCTTTGTCCTTAAAATTTGGACTTGTTGAAATCCAGCCATGGGCCTGAGATAAAACACAAGAGCACTGTGCTTCCAGGCAGGCAGTTGCTCAGTCACAGACAGAAAGAAAACAGGGTTCTGATAGAAGCCTGGCACACAAGAGAAGTGATGATTTGCTCTTCTGTGAGGCTTTCTGAATACTGGTGGGCACAAACGCCCTTATCCAAGGACGATAGAGTGGGGCTATGCCATTTTACCCCCTGCTCATCAGCACAGGCTTCAGTGAACAACACTGTGATGCTAGTGGAGGCTGGAGCCACTTACAGCAAGCCCCACCTCACTGCGCTCTGAAGGTTCATCTTTACTAGGGCAAGTCAGCCTGAGAACCAGAAGACCAGCACAAACCCCTGCACATTCCAAGTCTATTGATCACAGAGTGCTGCAAAACTTCAGATTTCATGGAAATAGGATCAGGCTTTTAAAAATCTTTTAAATGTTTTATTTTTGACGGAGAGAGTGAGTGGGAGAGGGGCAGAGAGAGAGGTAGACACAGAATCCGAAGCAGGCTTGAGGTTCTGAGCTGTCAGCACAGAGCCCCACGCAGGGATCAAACACAGGAACCATGAGATCATGATCTGGATGAAGTTGGTTGCTTAACCAACTGAGGCACCCAGGCACCCCAGGATCAGGCTTTTTTAAACAAGCAGGCCAAAGGACACCAAGTAAAAATGCCAAATGCTAAACAAGGTTAAAAAACATCCTACTAAATAATTAATGGGTCAGGGTGTCTGGGTGCTCAGTCAGTTAAGTGTCCATCTTTATTTTTTTTAATGTTTTTTATTTATATCTGAGAGAGAGAGAGAGAGAGAGACAGCGTGAGCAGGGGAGGATCAGAGAGAGAGGGAGTCCCAGACTGAAACAGGCTCCAGGCTCTGAGCTGGCAGTCAGCACAGAGCCCGACGCAGGGCTTGAACCCACAAACCGCGAGATCATGACCTAAGCGAAAGTCGGACGCTTAACCGACTAAGCCACCCAGGTGCCCCTAAGTGTCCATCTTTAGCTCAGGTAATGATCTCACAGCTTGTGGGTTCAGTCCTCGCGTTGAGCTCTATGCTGAAAGCTCAGAGCCTGGGGACTGCTTCAGATTCTGTGTCTCCATCTTTCTCTGCTCCTCCTCTGTTCATGTTCTGTCTCTGTCTCTCAAAAATAAATAAACATTAAAGAATCAAAGAATTTCTAATAATTAATGGGTCAACTAAGAAGTCAAAGGAAAATAGAAAAGTACATGGAAAAGAAAATAAAAATGAAAACAAGACAATTTTCAAACCCTTTGGGATGCAGCAAAGGCAATCCTGACAAGGAATGTATAGCAATACAGGCTTACCTGAAGAAGCAAGAAAAATCTCATATACACACCCTAACCTTATACCTAAAGTAGCTAGAAAAAGAAAAAAAAAAAGGAGCATAAAGACAGCATAAGGAAAATAATAAAGATTAGAGTAGAAACAAATGATATAGAAACAGACAGACAGACAAACAAAAAAGCAGATGAGTGACACCAGCAGATGGTTCTTTGGAAAAAGTTAATAAAACTGATTTTTTAGCTAGATTTATGAAAACTAAAAGAAAAATGATGCAAATAAATGAAATCACAAACAAGAGAGAAAAAATAACACACAATGCCACAGAAATACAATTATAAGAGAATATTATGAAAACTCTATGTTAACAAATAGGCAAGACATGCCATCTGAAGACATGGATAAATTCCTAGAAACATATAAACTACCAAAACTGAAATAGGAAAATTAGAAAAATTGAACAAACCCATGACTAACAAAAAAAATTGAATCAGTAATAAAATATCCCCCAATAAGAAAAAGTCCAGGTCCTGATGGTTTCACATGTCAATCATACTAAACATTTAAATAGAGTTAGTACCTAACTTTCTTTAAATATCTCAAAAAATAAGAAATGGAAGGAAAACTTTCAAATTCATTACATGAGGCCAACATCAGCCTGATACAAAAACCGATAAAGACATATAAAAAAGAAAACTACAGTCCAAAATCCCTGATGAATATGGATGCAAAAATTCTCAATAAAATATTAGCAAGTCAAATTCAACAGTACATAAAAGAATCATTCACCATGATCAAGTCAAATTAATTCCTAGGCTGCAAATGCATTTCAACATTCACAAATCAATGTGATACATCACATTAATAAAACAAAGAATAAGAACCATATGATACTTTCAGAACATGCAGAAAAAACATTTAACAAAGTACAACATCCATCCATGATATAAACTCCCAACAAAGAAGGGTTAATGTGTACATATCTCCTGAGACAAGGGAAACAGAAGAAAAGATGAACTGTTGGGACTTCATCAAGATAAAAAGTATAAAGACAGCAAAAGCAACAATTAACAAAATTAATTAACAAAAGGCAAAAATTAACAAAAACTAAAATTTGCACTTCAGAATAGAATGGGAAAGGATATTTGCACATGTTATATCTGATAAAGGGTTAGTATCCGAAATATATAAAGAATTCATAAATCTCAACACAAAAAAAGAAACAAATAATCCAATGAAAAAAATAGAAGTCATGAAAAGATATTTTTCCAAGATGACGAACAGATGGCTAAGGGACACATGAAAAGATGTACATCATCACTTATTATCAGGGAAATATAAATCAAAAATATTGTGACATATCCCCTCACACCAGTCAGACTGGCTAAAATTAAAAATGCAAGAAACGACAGATGTTGGTAAAGATGCAGAGAAATGAGAACCCTCTTATACTGTTGACAGGAATGAAAACTGGTGCAGCCAGTCTGGAAAGCACTTTGGAGATTCCTCAAAAACTTAAAAATAGAACTATCGTATATACCAACAATTGCCCTACTAAGTATTTACCTAAAGGATACAACAATGCTAATTCAAAGGGATACATTCACCCCAATGCTAATAGAAGGATTATCAGCAACAGTCATATTATAAAAGAGCCCAAATGTCTTATATATGTTTTATATATATAAATGTTTTATATATGTAAATGTTATAATTTCACTCATATGCGGAATTTAAGAAACAAAAGAAGGAAAAAAGAAACAGGTAAAAAAAAAAAAAAGACTGTTCAATATAGACCACACACTGGTTGCTGCCAGAGGGAAGCTGGATGAGAGACTGCAGTATACTTAACCACAGAAACTTGGCAGGCCAAAAAGAAGTGCCAGATATATTCAATGTGATGAATCAGAAAAATATGCAGCAAAGAATTCTTTATCAGGCAAGGCTGTTATTCAAAATAGAAAAAAAGATAGAGAGTTTCCCAGACAAACAAAAACTAAAGGAGTTTTGGACCACTAAACCAGCCCTGCAAGAAATTTTAAGGAGGAATCTTTGAGTGGAGAAAAGACAAAACAAAACAAAAAAGGCCAAAAGGAACAAACTCTAGAAAGGATCAGAGAATATCATAAGATATACCAACTCTACAAGTAATACAGTGGGACTAAATTAATATCTTTCAGTACTCTATCTAAATGTAAATGGACTAAATTCTCCAATCAAAAGACATAGGATAGGGGTGCCTGGGTGGCTCAGTCAGTTAAGCATCTGACTTCTGCTCAGGTCATGATCTCATGGTCCATGAGTTCGGGCCCCATGTCAGGCTCTGTCCTAACAGCTCAGAGCCTGAAGCCTTTGGATTCTGTGTCTCCCTTTCCCCAACTCATGCTCTATCTCTCAAAAAATGAATAAATATTTAAAAATTTTAAAAAGACAGGGTATTAGAATGGATAAGACAACAAGAAACTGTGCTGTTAGTCTATATGCTACCTACAAGAGAATCATTTTAGACCTAAATACACCTGGAGATTAAAAGTAAAGAGACGGAGAACCATCTATCATGCCAATGGCCATCAAAAGAGAGCTGGATACTTATATCAGATAAACTAGATTTTAAAATAAAGATAGTAACAAGAGATGAAGAAGGGCATTATATTGTAATTAAGTGGTCTATCCACCAAGAAGAACTAACAATTGTAAGTATTTATGTCTCCAACATGGAACGCACAAATATATAAATCAATTAATCCCAAACATAAAGAAACTCATTGATAATAATACCATAATACCAGGGGACTTCAACAATCCAATTACAACAAAGGACAGATCATGTAAATAGAAAATCAACAAGGGAACAATGGCTTTGAGTGACACAGTGGACCAGATGGACTTAACAGATCTATTCAGAACATTTCATCCTAA
This sequence comes from Crocuta crocuta, assembly GCF_008692635.1. Classification (NCBI taxonomy): domain Eukaryota; kingdom Metazoa; phylum Chordata; class Mammalia; order Carnivora; family Hyaenidae; genus Crocuta; species Crocuta crocuta. The sequence continues at coordinate 492,773 of NW_027527822.1, forward strand.
AGTAGCATAATCCACATTCTTCTTGAGTGCACATGTAACATTCTCCAGAATAGACCATATACTGGTACACAGATCAGCCCTCAACAGATACAGAAAATATAAACCTTACCTTTCATATTTTCAGACTACAAAACTATGAAACACGAAATCAACCACAAAGAAAAATTTGGAAAGACCATGAATACCTGGAGATTAAAGAACAACCTACTAAAGAATGAGTGGAGGGGCACCTGGGTGGCTCAGTCTGTTAAGAGTCCAACTTTGGCTCAGGTCATGATCTCATGGTTCATGGGTTGGAGCCTCACATTGGGTTCTGTGCTGATGGTTCAGAGCCTGGAGCTTGCTTTGGATTCTGTGTCTCTCTCGCTCTCTGCCCCTCCTCTGCTCACACTATGTCTCTCTCAGTCTTTCAAAAATAAGTAAACATTAAAACAAATTTTAAAGAATGAGTGGATTAACCAAGAAATTAAAGAGGAATATTAAAAGTACATGGAAGGGACACCTGGGTGACTCAGTCAGTTGAGCGTCCGACTTCATGATCTCACAGTTCATAGGTTTGAGCCCCGCATTGGGCTCTGTGCTGACAGCCAGCTTAATGTCTGGAGACTGTTTCGGATTCTGTGTCTCCCTCTCTCTCTGACCCTCCCCTGTTCACACTATCTGTCTCTCTCTCAGAAATAAATAAAACATTAAAAAAAATTTTAATATACATAGAAGCCAATGAAAATGAAACAACAACACTTTAAAACCTCTGGGATGCAGCAAAGGCAGTTATAAAGGGAAGTATATAGCAATTTAGGCTTTCCTAAAGAAGTAAGAAAGGTCTCAAATACACAACCTAACCTTACAGCTAAAAGGGCTAGAAAAGAACAGAAAATAAAGCCCAAAACTAGCAGAAGAAAGTAAATAATAGGGGCACCACCTGGATGGCTCAGTCGGTTGGGCATACGACTTCGGCTCGGGTCATGATCTCACGGTTCGTGGGTTCGAGCCCCACGTTGGGCTCTGTGCTGGCCAGCTCAGAGCCTGGAGCCTGTTTCAGATTCTGTGTCTCCCTCTCTCTCTGACCCTACCATGCTCACTTGGTCTCTCTCACTCTCTCAGAAATACATAAAACATTAAAAAAAAAAAAAGAAAGTAAATAATAAAGATTAGAGCAGAAACCATTGCTATCAAAACCAAAAACAAACAAACAACAAACAAACAATAACAAACGGTAGAACAGATAATTGAAGCCAGGATGTGGTTCTTTGAAAGAATTAACAAAAACAAAAACCCCTAGCTAGTTTGATGAAAAAGAAAAAAAAAAATAGACCCAATAACTAAATCACAAATGAAAGAAGAGAAATCACAACCAACATTGTGGAAATACAACAATAATAAGATAATTTTACAAACAATTATATGCCAATAAATTGGACAATCTGGAAGAAATGGACAAATTCCCAGAAACATATATATTACCAAGGCTGAAAGAGGAAGAAATAGAAAATTTGAACACACCCATAACCATTAAAGAATTTGAATAAGTAATCGAAAATCTCCCAATAAGCAAGAGTCAGGGATGGGTGGGTTTCCAAGAATTCTCCCAAACATATAAAGAAGAGTTAACACCTATTATTTTGAAGTTATTATTTTGGAAGGAAAACTTCCAAACTCATTATATGAGGCCAGCATTACCTTGATTTCAAAACCACACAAGGAACCCACTAAAAAGGAGAACTATAGACTAAATTTCTGATTAAAATTGATGAAAAATTCTCAACATGATACTAGCTAACCAGATCCAACAAGACATTAAAATAAGTATTCATCATGATCAAGTTGGATTTATTCCTAGGATGCAGGGCTGGTTCACTATCCAGCAATCAATCAATGTGATACATCACATTAATAAAAGAAAGATAGGAATCACATGATCCTTTCAGTGCAGGAAAAGTGTTTGACAAAATACAGCATCCTTTCTTTATAAAATTCCTCAATAAAGTAGGGCTAGAAGGAACATATCTCAAGATCATGAAGGCCATATATGACAGACCGACAGCTAATATCATCCTCAATGGAGAAAAACAGAGCTTTCCTCCTAAGGTCAGTAACACGACCGGTATGTCCACTCTCACCACAGTTATTCAACGTAATGTTGGAAGACCTAGTTTCAGCAATCAGACAACAACAATAAAAAGAAATAGAAGGCATCCAAATTGGAAAGGAGCAAGTCAAATGTTCACTCTTCACAGACGACATGATACTCTAGGTGGAAAACCCAAAAGATTCCAGCAAAAAAAATTGCTAGAACTAATACATTAATTAAGCAAAGTTGCAGGATATAAAATCAATGTACATAAATCAGTTGCATTCTTATACACCAATAATGAAGCAACAGAAAGAGAAATGAAGGAATTGATCCCATTTACAATTGCACAAAAACTATAAAATACACAAGAATAAACCTAACCAAAGAGGCGAAAAATCTATACATTAAAACTATAGAAAGATTATGAAAGAAATTGAAGAAGACACACAAAAAGTGTAAACATTCCATGCTCAAGGATTGGAAGAACAAATATTGTTAAAATGTTGATACTACCCAAACCAAACTACATAGTCAAAGCAAGCCCTATCAAAAAAAACACCAACATTCTTCACAGAGCTAAAACAAACAATACTAAAAATTGTATGGAACTAGAAAAGACCCGAAATATCCAAAGTAATGTTGAGTGGAAAAAAAAAAACAAAGTTGGAGGCATCACAATTCCAAACTTCAAGCTGTATTACAAAGCTATAATCAGCAAGACAGTATGGTACTGGCACAAAAACATAAACAGAAATCAGTGCACAGAATAAATAACCCAGAAATGGACCCACTAATGTATGGCCAACCAACCTTTGACAAAGCAGGAAAGAATATTCAATGGAATAAAGACAGTCTCTTCAGGAGATGGTGTTCTTAAACTGGACAGCAGCATGCAGAAAAATGAAACTGGACCACTTTCTATACCAAACACAAAAATAAACTCAAAATGGTTGCAAATCCTAAATGTAAGACAAGAAGCCATCAAAATCCTAAAGGATAAAACAGGCAACAACCTCTTCAACCTTGGCTGCAGCAACTTACTTGACATGCGTTCAGAGTGAGGGAAGGGAAACAAAAGGAAAAATGAAATATTGATGACTCATTAAGATAAAAATCTCCTGCAAAACAAAGGAGGTAATCAGCAGAACTGAAAGGCAACCAATGGAATGGGAGAAGATATTTACAAATAATATACTGGGTAGAGGGTTAGTATCAAAATATATAAAGAACTTATAAAATTCGACACCCAAGAAAACAAATGATCCAGTGAAGAAATGGGCAGAAAACAAGAATAGACACTTTTCCAAAGAAAACATCCAGATGGCTAATAGACACATGAAAAAAATGCTCGACATCACTCATCATCAGGAAAACAGATATCAAAACCACGAGACAACATTTCACACCTGTTAGAATGGCTAAAATGAACAACTCAAGCAACAACAGCCATTGGTGAGAATGTTGAGAGATACCCTTTTGCACTACTCTTGGGAATGCAAATTGGTGTAACCACACTGCAAAACAGTATGGAAATTCCTACAAAAATTAAAAACTAATTAATTAATTAAATTATAAATAGAACTACCCTAAGACCAGATTTTTCTTTTTTTTAAATAATTTATTGTCAAGTTTGTTTCCATATAACACTCAGTGCTCATCCCCACAAGTGCCCTCCTCTCTAGTAAGGGCAGCTCTCTAGCAGGGATGGGCGTGGTTTGGTCCAGTGTGTCCCTTGGGAGTCCTGCCTTGGTGGTTGAAGGGAGAAAAGTGGCAGCGCCCCAGTCCCTTCTTGAACCAAGCATTGCAACTCACTCTTTTGGGTGTGATCTCCCTGTGCCGGGGGCGTAGCCAGGGTGGGCGGTGCTCTATATCCCGAGCTAGGCCTTGTTCCCAGATATCAGTCTGCTTGACCCATTGATATTGCCTGAAATATAAACTTGCAGGTGAGCCCCTCAGAACAGTTTCAAGTCTCTCACCTTCCCCCTGGAGATCGAGCCAGAAGCTACTGCTCCCTTCTCCTCCAGGTCGGGCTGGTGAGTGAGGAGCAGTTCACCCGGGGTCGCTTGGGACCAGTGCTTCCTGGCGAGTCAGCTGGAGAGCAGGAAAACGGGCCCCTCTGTGTCCCGTCTCCCGAAATATAAACTCACCCCCCAAACCTTCAGGGCAGTTTCAAGCCTTTCGTCTCCCCCCGAGGGATCCAGCAGAGCCAGAAGCACAAAGGCATAGCCACCACGCATCCCCTCCAGGTCAGACTGGAGAGCGGGGAGCAGTTTCTCCTGGAGTCCCCTGGGAACAGTGTGTCCCACCTAGTGTCAGCTGGACAGCAGGAAACCTGATCCCTCTGTATCCTGAGTGGAGGTTTTTCTCTTCTCCAGCTACAGGGATAGTGTTTTGAGCAGTTTTGGCTACTCTTTTTTTCCCCTAGACTCACTGCAGCTCCCCGCAAAGGGGGAAACCCCCCTCCCACTGTGTCTCCTGTCCTGGCCCGATTTCATCTTCCCTGGTTCTCACTCACGCTACAAATAGGTTTTCTCAGTGGACTCTGTCTCCTTTTCCTCCCACATTCCTGGATTTTGTAAGGCTTTCTATGGCTTCAGGCCTTCTCCGTGTGAGAGATGGGGGTGAGTGAAAGGTACGGAGCTCCCTACTTCTCAGACATCTTTCCAGTCTCCCCTGATGACAGATTCTTTCTGACATTCCTCAGACATGGGCAAGCAGGGTTCCTCCTGTTGTTGTCTACCATCTCCTCATGTTCAGGCCTCCTTATGAATTTCCTCTTCGGGGTCCAGTTGAGAGACACGTGACCAGCTGTTGGAGGGGACAGGACACAGGTAGGGCCCGTGGGTGCTGTTCGGTGTGGAGACAGTGTCCACTCCTTTCACGTGACCTGTGACATCATGGTGGAGGTTGAGGAGGCCCCAGGCCGTGGTGCAGACAAGATCTAGGTCCTTCAGTCCCCAAACCAAGGTGGGCCGCAGGGCTCCATCCCCTCAGTGCAGTGCTGAACAGGGCTTGCACCCGTGTGCACATGTGCTCTCTCCTGGACGACTACTCTGACTCAAGTACACAGTTGGGATCTGGAATCTCCAACTGCTCCTCTGAATCCAAAGAGGTTTCAGCCAGTACAGGGCTTCTGCTCATCTCTGGGCTGCAGCCTCAGGACGAGCCCGTGACTATCACTGTGTTCTCTGTCATGGCAGTGGGAGCAGCTATCCTTACACACAGTTTCTCAGATAGCGAGGAAGTGAGACCAAAACCCCTGAGTTCATAGACCTTATCTCTGAGCCTCTTTAATTGAGAAGCTTCTGTGGAGGCTCCAGTAGGGGAGTGTTCTCTGTGCTGAGACCTGTCCTTGAGGAAGAAAGAGTGATACCGAGATTGAACTCTTGCTTGTGATAGCACAGACCTCCTAGGAGCACAAGCATGTGAGCCAAACTATACATGCACCAGGGCCTTGAGAAGATTTAAAACAATAGATCTTAAATGATGTTAAGTACATCTCCGGGTTTGGGCCACCACCACCATGACTGAAGTGATAATATTTCCATCACCTACTGAGAAACCCTGAAGCACCAGCAATGAGGCCATTTTCACCCCTTCCAACTCCTTCCTGTCTGCAGTGATTTCGCTATTGTGCCCTTTTCATGGGTACTGTATCACAGAACATGTACCATTTCTACTCATTGTCTTCATAGTAAATTAAATAAGAATCCATGTTCATAATTCCAAAATAATAAAAGTGATTCTTGTTATCATTGTTTAAATGTTTATTTGTGTGTGTGTGTGTGTGTGTGAGAGAGAGAGAGAGAGAGAGAGACAGAGAGACAGAGAGACAGAGACAGAGACAGAGAGAGGTGGTAGGGCAGAGAGAGAAGGAAGTACAGAATTTAGTAATTTTCAGGCTCCCCACTGTCAGTAGACATACTATTCCTGATCCCAAACTCAGGAACCCCAAGATCATCACCTGAGTGAAGTCAGACGTTCAAATGACTGAGACATCCAGGCGCTCAAATAATGAAAATGATTCTCATATCAACACAAAAATAAAACTTCTGAGTAAACATCTTCAGACATGTGCAGTCTCTGTGTTAAAAAAAATGCAAACTCACTGAAGAATATGAATGCAAATTTGAAACACAAAGTGGTGATTTTTTTCATGTATAAGAAACTAGTTGAGAACATGAAAAAGGCAGTAGGAAATCTGATGTAGCCTGCCTTCTACCTTGTATTTCACTATTTGTGGAAGTCTTAAAGATAGGTTTGGTTTTTTGTTTTGTTTTGTTCTGTTCTGTTCTGTTTTGTTTTGTTTTGTTTTTACTCACAGGACACGGAGAAAAGAGTGAGTATGTACTACAGACAGGAGAAGACATACCTATGGATTACAGAGTGGGATCCAAGCAATGAAAGATAGGGGAGGGTCTGAACTAGGGACAGCCTAGAGCAAGACTCCTAAGTTCACAGCAGGAACAGTCCTTAGGGACATGGGCACTTGCAGTCACAGGCAGCTGGGGATTCATGTGCACAGGAAGCAGCATGGGGGATTTGTTGGAGGCAGGGCGGTTACTGAGGTGAGCTGCACTAACCCTGGGGGTGGTAGAAGGGATGCATTATAATGACAGCAATGGCGACCAATCCTGATGTAAGTGAGGAGGCACTGGGAGTGCCTCAGGTAGTGCAGGAACCTGCAGGGTTAGGGAGAGAGCAAATGTAATTTCTTTTCTGTTCATGAACACTCAGCAACCCACCTTCATGTTGGACAGGAGGGGATAGTATCTCTACGACCTACCTCCTTCCTTTTTACTTTCCATTAAATCAGAAATAGAAATAAATGGGCTTGATGACCGTTAAACTCTTAAAATCATAGAATACAGTGGGATCCCTCACCCTCTCTGTGTCACTTATCTTCCATGTCCTACTTCACTGACCTGAAGCCCCACTTTGTCCAACTCCATAGTTTCTCTACCAATGACTCCATTTCCCACTAGATGCTTCCTACATCCTATTTGTTGTTTGCCACCCAAGGTCATGGACGGCCCTCCCCTACTTCTTGCCAAGAATTGACCCAGACTACTATATCTCCACATAGTGCTTTACATGCTACACAATTTTTGAAAATAAGAAAAGCAAATCAATTACATTATCAGTTTGAAACCACATGACAGCATCCACCTTGGCTCTCCAAACAGACTCCACGCATCATAATTATTTGTCTTCCCTTCCACCCACCAGGGACTGAGTTGGTTACCTTTCCCAAATAATCTCTCTCCTTGTCATGTTTTCATCCATTCACTCCTCCTGATTTCCCTGTGTAGCATTTCCTCCAAACCCTTTCATGATCCCTGTTCTCTCTCAAGCCTGCCCTTTTCTCCAGCCGACTCTCTGCCTCCCTTCCTCAGCATGTGTATTCATGGACTTACACTAGCCATCCACCCGGTATGTCATCTGGTGTCCTTGAACATCATCACCTATTCTGTCTTCATCCAGGATACTTCTACATCTAGATTCATTCAAATTCGACACTACATATTCCCAATTCTAGAAGCCTCATCCACAGAAGTTTCTTCATTACACGTCAACAAACATGTAGACGATTCTCACACAGCAAAATTGAAAATTAAAAAAAAACAGTGTTCACAATGTATTACTTCTAGTGATGTGCATTGCAATACTGAGCTTATGTTCACTTGAGTGAGGTCACTGTGTTATGGACTTACATAAATACCCTGTAAATGACAACTTGCATAACATGATGAAATGAGTTAATCTCATTGGTAGAAAATTGGCATACATATGGACAAATATATACCCATTTATGAATGGCAGAAAAAGCTTGAATACATACCCATAAAAATGGTTTCTATACTGGAAAGAATTGGAAGGACTAAAACCTTGAAATGTTGTTTACATGACACGATATATTTAGATTTATTGCTTCCTGTCATAGAATGCTTCCATGTTACATAATACCTACATTCATGTGGAAAATGCTTCCATAATGAAGGCCAGGATAGAGAAACCGAGGCCTAGTGTGGCTCAAAAGACTTGAGCATGGGAATGAAAAACTAAATAATTTATCTGCTATTTGAGGTTCATTGATTCACTAATATTGTAAATCATATCCTAATGTCTATAGAAACCCAATGAAATGTGAAATGTTTTATTCAGAGAGAGTTGTACTTTTCTTCAAATATAAAGTAAGATTTCCAGGGGTACCAGGGTGTCTCACTTGGTTAAGTTTCTGACTTTAGCTCAGGTCATGATCTCACAGTACATGGGTTTGAGCTGCACCTCAGGCTCTCTGCAGTCAGCACAGAGGCCCCTTTGGGCCCTCTACCCCTCCCCTTCTCAAAAGTGAATAATAAGTTAAAATAAATCAAATAAAATGTGATGTCCAAATAAAGGATTTCATGGAAAGAACGGCAAGACACTTTGAAGACTACCGTCTCAGAACTTGTAGTTAGTTCAAGGCAGAAATTTACCATGAGGGAGATAAGTAGAGTACTAGAGGATTGATGTTGGCTTTTATCTTAGCGGTTTCACTTTTAGCTTCAATGCAGCATAATTGATATGCAGATGGTGCACATTGTCTATGTCCATGTGAAGGGGCTCCGACAGTGATCTGTCCTGATGTGCCAGTGGCGGACATGATTCCCTGCTAGAACAACTTTTCCTACGCATTAGGTTTTATTGTCTTGTGACCATTCTGGGAGTATTTCTAAATATGTTTCCTTCTAAAACAACTCATGGGGGTAGAGGCAGAAGTTGAGTCTGATGCTGTTCTTCCACTTGGCCCTGTGCCAAAGGGCACCACAGACTTTGGAATGGTTGTACAGCTAGTAAGCTGTAAGACTGTTCTATCCATATGGCAAGATAACAATGTGGCTTTCAATGGTTTATTCCCTTCCCTGGGATCAGAGAGGACACTAGCGCTTACATGACATGGACAGGTGCTCTGAAAGCAGTGCTGTGTGACTTCTTTGTTTATGCTGGAAAAATTCTGTGAGCCCCTACTGGGTCACTTGTTTTACCACCCTGTGGAGCCCTCAGATTTTAGGAAGCCTACATGAGCTGAAAAAGCCTAGGCTAGTGGGAGGTCTCATGGAGACCCTGCAGCCAAATGCAGTTTTAAGAACAAACATGAGAAGGAATCCCATCCAGAGGATTCCAGCTCAGTGCCAGTGGATTTTCCTTGCTGAGGCCACAACATCATAGAGCAGAAAAGATGCATTCCCACATCCACTGTCTAAATTCCTCAATCTATGCCCATGAGCAAAGTCAAGTGAGTGTCTCCTGGCAGCATTTGGAGGGGGAGGATTTTTTAAAAACATTTTGGTAGTCAGCACACAAGAATAATATACTAATACAAAATCAAATACTATCATAGAACTGACATTAACATCAGAGTTTTCATCCTGTCCCATTCTCTTGCTTTCTAGGTCCTGCCTCTGGAAGTCACAAGTGTTAACATTACTGGATGTCCTTTGGGATGTCTTAATACAGGAACCATGTACCACTGACACCACAACAAGCATTTTCAGGGGGTTGTACCTAGATTGACTGACTTACTCTTCATTTATTAATTCATTCTTACTCCAGTTATTAGACACAGAGAAGCTCACTCCTACTTGAAAACATTCCTTATTCAGAGCAATGCAATATTAGCAGATATTCCCAACCAATTGACCCTCAATGGGGTAATCATTGGACAAAATAGTGCACCATGTGTATTATGTCAGTTTTCTACCTCATTCATGACCCATTGGTTTGATTACTTCTAGTTACTTGAATTAATCCACATTGAGAGAGTTTTGTTGCAAAGCATTCTATTCCTTGAAGGGTACCTACAGCATTTTCAATATGGCAACACTCTCCACATATGTGATTATATTCACTTGCTCCGTGTTTTGCATGACTGCTCACCTCCACACCTGTGGTGAGCTTTCATGACCATATGGTGAGGATGGTGGTAATTATTGGATGAGTGAGGAGTCTGAACACATATATAATTCTATAGGTTTGTTATCTGACATTATTCATGTAGCAAATGGCAGCTGAGTGGCTCCATCTGTTGAACGTCCGAATATTGATTTCACTCAGGTCATGATCCCAGGGCCCTGGGACTATGCCTCACGTCGACCTCCATGCTGGCATGGAGCATGCTTTGGTTTCTCCCTTTCTCTGTCTCTACCTCACACCCTCTCCCCATCTCAAGCTCTCTAAATAATAAATATGTACACACTGAAATAAACAAAGAAATTAATAAACACATTAATAAATACACATTAATAAATATTTATTAAGACATAACCAATAAACACATTAATATTTATTAACATGTAAATAGTATTGATTATATTTTTACTGAACACTTGCATGAGAATATATTATCTGCCTAGCTCCTTCTGCAGTCATTCAGTAACTGAACAATTACAGAGCAATTGTAAAGTACCCAATGTTTCCTGTTCACGAGGTTTGACTTGTAGCACATGACTTTTAGCTTCATCACAGCACATGAATGAGCAAAGCATACTAACAGGTTCACAACTCAGAACAGGAAAGTGGGGAATGGAGCCCTCTCTTACCTCTCTCAGGTATGTGTAGATCCTTATTGTGATGTCAACCCTGGCCATCACGTGTGGTGACTGTGCTTTACAGCATTTCTAAATATTTCTCTGCTAAATAACAGTGTTTGCCCACAACACGTAGCTGTGGGTGGTTCTCAGTGCCAAGCAAAGCTCAGCATCTTCCTAAGTCCATTTTTGAGGCATGAGCTTTGTCGGATAGCTGGTGAGTAGTGAGAGTGGAGGGTTGAACTATGAGTAGAGTATGACGAGTGGTTCTATAGTCTTCTGCCAGCAAGAGGCCAACCTTACTCTCTATTTCCCTGCATTTCCCAGGGAAGTGCTTTATCAAGGAAGCCAAATACGTGCCGTGCAGGACAATGGCACCAATAAAGAAGAGCATCCAATTCTCATCGCATGTCTCAGTGTACACTACTCATCAACCAGGAGAAGGTGACATGGAAATTTACTCACTAAGCTGATTAATAATAATTGTTTCATTCACTATCCTATGCTACCAGAACAGCACAAAATGTTGAGGCACAGTTTTTGTTTTGTGATTTCATGGCCACAAAGTTAAATTCATTAAGTCAATCATAGTACAATAACTGCAAAAATTAAGAAGCATTTCTGTATCAACACAAGATCCATGTTAAATAGTCGACAAGTGTCTAGTACCTGAACATATGCGCATTAGTCACCTTTAGAACAGAGATCAATATTGATCTCCCCGTGAAACAGTCTTTCCAGATTTTTAGATATTAATAGACATGCTTGGTAACAGGTTTAACTTAACCTAAAATTTGAACAGATAATACAGCAAGTTGCAATAACCACCCCTTCACTTTGCCCCCCTCAAAACCTCTTACATGAGGGTTTTACCCTAGGTCACCATTAATGAAAGAACATCGATACTTCTTATGAAGTCAAGGCCACAGTTTCAGTTGAAAGACATTCTATGGGCTTTGGGATTTTATGCGGTTGACAAATGCAGAATTTCAAGTATCCCCATGATGGTGAGAGACAGAAATTTTGCACAAACTGTTCACAAAAGTAGTCTTCACAGTAGCCATAGAGACACAACCCAAAAGTCCATCAAGGCAAGAGAGGATGAATAAAATATGATCCACACATGCAATGGAAAACTACTCAGACATTCAAGATTGCTTCTCCTCAAGTACAATTTCCAAAGTAGACATGATGGATACAAAATCCTAGCAAATACATGATGGGGATTCTGGGTCCCAAAAATCCCCCAGAACAGATTTTCAAAGAGGCAGATAGGGATAACTTGGCTGAACTTCAAAGAATCAAGTCTATGAGACTCCATCTTGACATACAAGGCACTTCAGCATTTCTACAGTTTTCATTAACTATCCCACCTTCATCAGGGTCGTCTTTGCTAGAAAAACAAAAGCCCTGTTGTCCTATCTTTCCTGCTCCTCTTCTGTGCCACCCGTTGTCCTCCCAGAGGATGCCCAGCAGCAAAGTGCATAATTACTATTCACCCATATGCACACTCTCACCTCATGTTCACATCGATAGAAACTCTGACTAGTTCCTGAGCTGCTCCATCAGTGTCGTGACAGTTGCTCTGATTCCTCCTAGGTTCCCCTGTGGTCCCAATGCAAGAGCTTCTGAGAACCAAGGCAGAGGAAGCACCCATAACTCTTCCTGAGGTAAAGATATTTTCTGTATCTGGAAGGGCACCATTGCTTTACTCTGATTTCAAGGGAATTAAGATATGAACATCTTTGCACGTCCACGTGAGAGATTATATACAATTTACTGGTGCCGAGGGTTTTTCCTGAGATTCTATCATGAACTGGAATGATTTCCCAAGGTACAAACGTAATAATCACACCACCAGTCAGAAGCTGTATGGTAGTGACCATGGTAGTGGATATTCTCCATATTAAGTAAGTTGTATAGACCAACAGGTGTGCATATGCTGACAGTTTTAAACCTTAATTCTATTTAAAGAAAGATACAGCAGTCTTCATTATAGAAAGAAAGGCAAGCATACCTGAGAGGTCGATGTGGTGTCTCCATCTCCACTGTCAAATGGTACGACTTCTGTGAACTCAAAGGGGGAACCTAAGAAGATACACCAATAGATTCAGGACAGAAGTGGGACTGCTCAGAAATTGTTACAGGAGATTTGCTTTGCTCGACGGGAGTCATGAACACAACTCTATGTAGATGGGTGGTGAATGAATATCACTGGTAGGGCAGCTCAAGAACTAGTCAGAGTTTCTATCGATGTGAACATGACGTGAGCCTGTGCATATGGGTGAATAGTAATTATGGACTGTGCTGCTGAGCATCCTCTGGGAGGACAACGGATGGCACAGGAGAGGAGAAGGAAAGTTATGGGCAACATGGCTTTAGTTTTCTAACAAACATGATCCTGATAAAGGTGAGAGAGTTAATACAACTCGTGGAAACCCTGAAGTGCCTTGTGTGTCAACATGGGGTCTCATAGCCTCTCTTGATTGTTTAAAGTTCAGCCAGACTATCACTGTCTGTCTCTTGGAAAATCTGTTCTTCCCCTAGGATCCCCATCACGGATTTGCTAGGATTTTGTGTCTATCATGTCAACTTTGCAATTTGTGCTTGCCAAAAAGAAACCTTGAATGTCTGAGTAGTTTTCCGTTGTGTGCATGGATCATATTTTATTCAACATCTAATCCCTTGATGGATTTTTGGGTGGTGTCTCTATGGCTACTGTGAAGACTGCTGTCATGAAGAGTGGGTACACAATTTCTGTATCTTACTGTCATGGGGATACTTGAAATTCTGCACTGGACAATTGCATAGAATCCGAAAGCCCAAAGAATGTCTTTCAACAGAAACTGTGGCCTTGACTTCATAAGAAGTATTGATGTTCTTTCATTCATGGCGACCTATGGTAAAACCTTCATGTAAGAGGTTATGAATGGGACAAAGTGAAGGGGTGGTATATTGCAACTTGCTGTATTATCTGTTCAAATTTTAGGTTATGTTAAACCTGTTGTCAAGCATGTCTATTAATATCTAAAATTCTAGAAAGACTGTTTCATGGGGAGATGGTATTGATCTCTGTTGAAAAGGTAGCTAATGTGAGAAGAAGGGGCAAGATGGCGGAGAAGTAGGGAACTCCATACATTGCACTCGCCCCATATTTTACACGGAGAAGGCCTGAAGCCATAGGAACACCTAAAGAATCCAGGAGTTTGGGAGGAAAAGGAGACAGAGTCAGCTGAGAAAAACTTCTAGTGTGAGTGCGAACTGGGGAAGATAAAATCGGGATGGGACCAGAGACACAGAGGGATGGGGGGGATCCCCCTCTGTGGGGAGTCGAGAGGAAAGAGAATGGCCAAAACTGCTCAAGACAATGTCCCTGTCACTGGAGAAGAGAAAAACCTCGGCTCGGGACACAGAGGGATCCAGTTTCCTGCTCTCCAGCTGATCCTAGGCGGGACAGACTCATCCTAGGCGACCCCCAGGGAAACTGCTCCCCTCTAGCCAGCTCGACCTGGAGGGGATGCGTGGTGGCCTCACCTTTGTGCTTCTGGCTCAGCTGGATCCCTAGAGAGGATACGAAAGGCTTAAAATTGGGGGATTTGCCCGCGTTTGTGTTTCGGGCGAAGGGACATTAAGGGACCCAGGTTCCAACTCTCCAGCTGACCCTAGCCGTGATGCACTCGTCCAGGCGACCCCCGGATGACACTGCTCCTCGCTAGCCAACCCGACTTGAAGGAGATGGGAGCAGAGGCTTCTGACTCAATCCCCAGGGGGAAGGAAAGAAGCTTCCGACTGCCCGGAGGGGATCGCCTGAGAGTTTGTGTGTCTGGCAATTTCAGTGGGGCACGTGGACTGGGATCTGGAAACAAGGCTTGGCCTGGGATATAGAGCACAGCCTACCGTGGCTGCGCCCCCGGCATGGGGAGTTTACATACCCAAAAAAGTGAGGTGCAGCGTTTGCTTCAAGAAGGGACCGGAGCGCCGCCATTCTTCTCCCCAAGACCGCCAAGGCAGGACTCCCGCGGGACATACTGGATAAACCACGCCCATCCCTGGTAGAGAGCAACCCTTTTCCTTTTTTAAAAATTTATTTTTATATTTTATATTTCTTTATTTTTTATTTCTTTATTTTTTTTTTACCGGAGCCAGGGCAAGACCAACATGGATGCACTGCCCTGATTAATTCTTGTCACTAGCTTGCTTAAACAGTCACATTTAAACCATTTTCTAATGTAAATTCTACACCTACATACCTTTTCATCTCTTTCTCTTTGGAGTAATCAGACTCTATAGTTTCTCTGGATAACACCATCGTCATTTCTTTTGCCTCTTCTCCAACCATGTTCCACTCTTTCACTCTTTGAAAAAAGCATCTTATTCCTTCTGCCTTCTCATTTCATTTCCAATTTCGCCTCATCCCTGCCCTGTCATTTCTCTCTTTCTCTATGCTCTTCAACCAGCACTGAATACACCCGGCTATTTATTTATAGCTGGGTAATCTGGTTATATGATTTAAACTTATCTGTCTAGTGGGTTTCTTTTTTTTCCTTTTCTTTTCTTCTTCTTTTTTTCTTTTTTATGTATTTTTACTTCTTATTATTCGCCTTCCCTCCTTCCTCTTTTCTCTTTTCTTTCTTGTTTTCCCTTGCAGTTTGCTCGTTTGTTGGATTTGTCTCTGTGTTTGCATGCCTTTGTTCCCTGTGTGTTTGTCTGTCTGTTTTCTTTTCCAGGGCTACCTCAAGAAACAAGCCAAAGTACACATGATAGACACTCCCAAATATCACTACGAGTAGGAAAATAAAATAACCAAGGTCTCAACAAGAGAGACCAAGAGATACCATTCAAAGAACACTTTCTGAACAGATAAGCCCTGGACAATCAAAGAGCTTTATTTGGAACAGAAGCGCTCACAGGTGCAGAGTGCATACCAAGCTTTTTAAACTAACAAGAGATAGAAAGCTAACCAAAATGATGAAACGAAAGAGCTCTCCTCCAAAGAAATTCCAGGAAGAACTGACAGCTAAAGAATTGCTCAAAACAGATATAAGCAAAATAACTGAACAAGAATTTAGAACAATAATCATAAAATCAATCGCTGGGCTTGAAAAAAGCATGGAGGACATCAGAGAAAATATGGCTACAAACACTATGGAGCTTAAAAATAGTTATGATGAATTTAAAAATGCAATAAATGAGATACATAATAAACTCGAGATGTCCAATGAATGGATTGAAGAGGCAGAAAGGAGAATAAGTCATTTAGAGCACACAATTATAGAAAAAGAGGAGGCTGAGAATAAGAGAGAAAAACGGATACAGGAACATGAAAAAAGAGTTCCAGAGGTCAGCGATACAATCAAATGGAAAAATATCCGTATCATAGAAATCCCAGAAGAGGAAGAGGGAGGGTAAGGTGCTGAAGGAGTCCTGGAACAAATTATAGCAGAGAACTTCCCCAATCTGGGGAGGGAAGTAGACGTTGAAATTTAAGAGGCACAGAGAACTCCCCTCAGACGTAACTTGAATCGATCTTCTGCACGACATATAATAGTGAAACTAGCAAAACATAAGGTCAAAGAAAGAATTTTGAAAGCAGCTAGGGAGAAAAGGGCCCTAGCATACAAAGGGAAACCTATCAGAGTGGTGACAGACGTATCTACTAAAACTTGGCAGGCCAGAAAAGAATGGCAGGAGATCATCAATGTGATGAACAGAAAAAATAAGCAGTCAAGAATCCTCTATCCAGCAAGCCTATCATTCAGAAAAGAAGGAGAGATAAAAGTCTTTCCAAATAAACAAAAATTGAAAGATTTCATCACCACTAAGCCAGCCCTACAAGAAATCTTGAGGGGGACTCTCAGGGAAATTTTGCAAGGAACACAAGATGCTACACAACACGCCACAAGCATGAATCCCAAAAATGACACAATGACTCTAAACCCATATATTTCAATAATAGCACTGAATGTAAATGGACTAAATGCCCCAATCAAAAGTCATAGGGTAGTAGAATGGAGGAAAAAAACCCAAAATGCATCTATTTGCTGTCTACAAGAAACTCATTTTAGACAGGAGGACACCCTTAGATTGAAAGAAAGGGGATGGAGAAATATCTATCATG
The DNA here is from genome assembly GCF_008692635.1 of Crocuta crocuta. Lineage (NCBI taxonomy): Eukaryota > Metazoa > Chordata > Mammalia > Carnivora > Hyaenidae > Crocuta > Crocuta crocuta. The sequence goes on from NW_027527822.1 coordinate 509,535, forward strand.
CTCAGGAAGTGAAAAAAAAAACAACAACAAACAAACCTGGAGTAACTATACTTATATCAGACAAATTGGACTTTAAAGACGGTACAAGGGATGAAGAAGGGCATTATATAATAATTAAATGGTCCATCCATCAGGAAGAGCTAACAATTATAAACGTCTATGCACCAAATACGGGAGCACATAAATACATAAAACAATTAATCACAAACAGAAACAGTCTTATCAATAAGACGTGCTAATAGCAGGGGACTTTAATATTCCATTACAGCAATGGACAGATTAACTAGACAGAAAATCAATAAAGACACAATGGACTTAAATGACACATTGGACTAGATGGATTTGACAGATATATTTAGAACTCTACGTTCTGAGGCTATAGAAATCACATTCTTCTCAAGTGTGCAAGGCACATTCTCCAAGATAGATCACATACAGGGACATAAAGCAGCCCTCAATAAAGATAAAAGAATTGAGATCATACCATGCACACTTTCAGATCACAATGCTACAAAACCTGAAATCAATCACAGAAGAAGTCTGGAAAACCCCCCAAAAACATGGAGGCTGAAGAACACCCTACTAAAGAATGAAAGGGCCAATCATGCAATTAGAGAAGAAATTAAAAAATATATGTAAACAAATGAAAATGAGGATACAACCATCCAAACTCTATGGGATGCGGCGAAAGCAGTCCTAAGAGGAAAGTATACTGCACTCCAGGCCTATTTCAGGAAATTAGAAAAAGAGCAAGTGTAAAATCTAACAGCTTACCTAAAGCAACTAGAAGGAGAGCAACAAGAGCACCCAAACCCAGTAGGAGAAGAGAAATAATAAAAATCAGGGCAGAAATAAACAGTGTAGAAATCAAAGAAACAATTGAACAGATCAATGAAACCAAGAGTTGGCTTTTTGAAAATATAAACAAAATTGACAAACCTCTAGCGAGGCTTCTCAAAAGGAAAAGAGAGAGCACTCAAATAGACAAAATCATGAATGAAAATGGAGTGATTACAACCAACCCCTCAGGAATACAAGCAATTATCAGGGAACACTATGAAAAGCTATACGCCAACAAACTGGACAACTAAGAAGAAATGGACAAATTCCTAAACACACACTTACTACCAAAATTCACACAGGAAGAGAGAAAACCTGAACAGACCCATAACAAGTGAGGAAATCAAGTCAATTTTCAAAAATCTCCCAACAAATAAGAGCCTTGGACCTGATGGCTTCCCTGACGGATTCTACCAGATATTTAAAACAGAAATAGTACCCATTTTTCTCAAGCTATTCCAAAAAATAGAAATCGAAGGAAAGCTTTCAGACTCATTTTATGAAGCCAGCATCACTTTGATTCCCAAGCCAGACATAGACCCAGCAAAAAAGGAGAACTACAGGCCAATATCCTTGATGAATACAGTTGCAAAAGTCCTCAACAATATACTTGCAAATCTAATTCAACAGCACATAAAAAGAATTATCCACCAAGATCAAGTGGGATTCATTCCTGGGTCACAGGGCTGGTTCAATATTCTCAAGTCAATCAATGTGATACATCACATCAAGAAAGAAAAGATAAAAACCATATGATCCTGTCAATATATGCAGAAAAAGCAATTGACAAAATACAGCATCCCTTATTAATAAAGACCCTTGAGAAAGACGGGATAGAAGGAACTTACTTAAACATCATAGAAGCCATCTATGAGAAGCCCTCACCTAACATCATCTTCAATGGGGAAAAATTGTGAGCTTTCCCCCTGAGATCAGGAACATGACAGGGATGTCCACTCTCACCACTGTTGTTTAACATAGTGCTGAAAGTCCTAGCATCAGCCATCAGACAACAAAAGGAAATAAAATGCATCCGAATTGGCAAAGAAGAAGTCAAACTTTCATTTTTGCAGAATACATGATACCCTACATAGAAAACCCGACAGACTCCCCCAGAAGCCTACTAGAACTGATCCAAGAATTCAACAAAGTTTCAGGGTACAAAATCAATGTACAGAAATCGGTTCCATTTTTATACACCAATAATGAAGGAACAGAAAGAGAAATCAAGAAACTGATCCCATTCACAATTGCACAAAAAACCATAAAATACCTAGGAATAAACCTAACCAAGGATATAAGAGATCTGTATGATGAAAACTATAGAAAATTTATGAAGGAAATGAAGAAGGCACAAAGAAATGGAAAAACATTCCATGCTTATGGATAGGAAGAACAAATATAGTTAAGATGTCATTGCTACCCAAAGCTATCTATTCATTCAACGCAATTCCAATCAAAATTGCACCAGGATACTTCTCAAAACTAGAACAAACTATCCTAAAATTTTTATGGAACCACAAAATACCCCGAAGAGCCAAAGTAATATTGAAGAAAACCAAAATGGGAGACATCACCATCCCAGACTTTATCCTCTACTACAAAGCTGTAATCATCAAGACAGTATGGTATTGGCACAAAAACAGACACATAGACCAATGGAATATAATTGAGAACTCAGATTTGGACCCAAAAGTATGGGTTGGCTGTAGCCAACTAATCTTTGACAAAGCAGGAGAGAGTATCCAATGGAAAAAAGACAGCCTCTTTAACAGATGGTGCTGGGAGAACTGGACAGCAATATGCAGAAGAATGAAACTAGATCATTTCTCACACCAGGCACAAAAATAAACTCAAAAATGTATAAAGCCCTGAACGTGAGACAGGAAACCATCAACACCCTAGAGGAGAAAGCAGGAAACAACCTCTTTTACCTCCACCGCAGCAATTTCTTACTTGACACATCCTCAAAGGCAAGGGAATCAGGAGCAAAAATGAACTATTGGTATCTCATCAAGATTAAAAGCTTCTGCACAGCAAAGGAAACAATCCATAAAACTAATAGGCAACCGACGGAATGTGAAAAGATAGTTGCAAATGACATATTAGGCTAGTATGCAGAAATATAAGTAACTCACCAAACTCCACACCCAAAAAACAAATAATCCAGTGAAGAAATGGGCAGAAGATATGAACAGACACTTCTCCAAAGAGGACATCCAGATGGCCAACAGACACATGAAACGATGCTCACCGTCCCACCTCATCTGGGAAATACAAATCAAAACCACACTGAGAT
>NW_027527822.1:516132-550938 GCF_008692635.1 Crocuta crocuta
TAAACCTAACCAAGGATATAAGAGATCTGTATGATGAAAACTATAGAAAATTTATGAAGGAAATGAAGAAGGCACAAAGAAATGGAAAAACATTCCATGCTTATGGATAGGAAGAACAAATATAGTTAAGATGTCATTGCTACCCAAAGCTATCTATTCATTCAACGCAATTCCAATCAAAATTGCACCAGGATACTTCTCAAAACTAGAACAAACTATCCTAAAATTTTTATGGAACCACAAAATACCCCGAAGAGCCAAAGTAATATTGAAGAAAACCAAAATGGGAGACATCACCATCCCAGACTTTATCCTCTACTACAAAGCTGTAATCATCAAGACAGTATGGTATTGGCACAAAAACAGACACATAGACCAATGGAATATAATTGAGAACTCAGATTTGGACCCAAAAGTATGGGTTGGCTGTAGCCAACTAATCTTTGACAAAGCAGGAGAGAGTATCCAATGGAAAAAATACAGCCTCTTTAACAGATGGTGCTGGGAGAACTGGACAGCAATATGCAGAAGAATGAAACTAGATAATTTCTCACACCATGCACAAAAATAAACTCACAAAGNGGAAACAACCTCTTTTACCTCCACCGCAGCAATTTCTTACTTGACACATCCTCAAAGGCAAGGGAATCAGGAGCAAAAATGAACTATTGGTATCTCATCAAGATTAAAAGCTTCTGCACAGCAAAGGAAACAATCCATAAAACTAATAGGCAACAGACGGAATGTGAAAAGATAGTTGCNTAAAACTAATAGGCAACCGACGGAATGTGAAAAGATAGTTGCAAATGACATATTAGGCTAGTATGCAGAAATATAAGTAACTCACCAAACTCCACACCCAAAAAACAAATAATCCAGTGAAGAAATGGGCAGAAGATATGAACAGACACTTCTCCAAAGAGGACATCCAGATGGCCAACAGACACATGAAACGATGCTCACCGTCCCACCTCATCTGCGCAATACAAATCAAAACCACACTGAGATACCACCTCACGCCAATCAGAGTGGCTAAAATGAGCAAATCAGAGGACTCCAGATGCTGACAAGGATGTGGAGAAATGGGCACACTCCTACACTGTTGGTGGGAATGTAAACTGGTACAGACCCTCTGGAAAACCGTTTGGAGGTTCCTCAAAAAGTTCACAATAGAACTCATGTGTGACTCAGCAATAGCACTGCTAGGAATTTACCCAAGGGATACAGGAATGCTGATGCATAGGAGCAAATGTACCCCAATATTCATAGAAGCACTCAACAATAGCCAAAACATGGAAAGAGCCTAAGTGTCCTTCAATGGACGAATGGATCAAGAAGATGAAGTTTATTTATATGATGGAATCAGGCTTAACTACTGCTTCCACCCCCATGAGCTGTTTTGGAGGGAAACACATTTAGAAGGACCTTTAGAATGGTTATAAGACAATAAAGCCTAATGTGTATGAAAATTTGTTCTTTCAGGGAATCATGTCCGCCACTGGCACATCAGGAAAGATCACTGTCAGAGCCACTTCACAGGGACGTAGGCAATGTGCACCGTCCGCATATCAATTAATGCTTCACTGAAGCTCAAAATGAAATCGCTAAGATAAAAGCCAACATCAATCCTCTAGTACTCTATTTATCTCCTTCATGGTAAATTTCTGCCTTCAACTACAAGTTTTGAGACGGTAGTCTTCAAAGTGTCTTGCCGTTCTTTCCATGAAATCCTTTATTTGGACATCACATTTTATTTGATTTATTTAACTTATTATTCACTTTTGAGAAGGGGAGGGGTAGAAGGTCTGAAGCGGCCTCTGTGCTTACTGCAGAGAGCCCAATGTGGAGCTCGAACCCATGTACTGTGAGATCATGACCTGAGCCTAAGTCAGAAACTTAACCAAGTGAGACACCCTGGTGCCCCTCGAAATCTTACTTTATATTTGAAGAAAAGTACAACTCTCTCTGAATAAAACATTTCACATTTCATTGGGTTTCTATAGACATTAGGATATGATTTACAATATTAAGTGAATCAATGAACCTCAAATAGCAGAGAAAATAGTTTTTCATTCCCATGCTCAAGTCTTTTGAGTCACACCAGGCCTTGGGTTCACTGTCCTGAGCCTTCACGATGGAAGTATTTTCCACACGAATGTAGGTATTATGTAACATGGAAGCATTCTATGATCAGAAGCCATAAATCAAAAATGTATCATGGTATGTAAACATTTCAAACAAAGTTTTTGTCCTTCCAATTATTTCCACTATAGAAACCATTTTTATGGATATATATTAAGGCTTTTTATGCCATTCATAAATGAATATATATTTATCCATGTATATGCCAATTTTCTACCAATGAGATTAACTCATTTCATCCTGTTCTGCAAGTTGTCATTTACAGGGTATGTAGTCTGTAACACAGTGACCTCACTCAAGTGAACATATGCTTAGTATTCCAATGTACATAAATAGAAGCAATACATTGTGAACCAGGTTGGTTGTTTTTTTTTTAATTTTCAATATTGCTGTGTGAGAATCCTCTACTATTTGTTGACGTGTAATGAAGAAATTTCTGTTGATAAAGTAGAAGTGGGAATATGTAGTGTTGATTTTGAATGAATCTAGATGTAGAAGTATCCTGGATGAAGACAGAATAGGTGATGATGCTCAAGTGCACCAGATGACATACTGGGTGGATGGCACGTATAAGTCCATGAATACCCCTGCTGAGGAAGGGAGGCAGAGAGTCGGCTGGAGAAAAGGGCAGGCTTGAGAGAGAACAGGGATCATGAAAGAGTTTGGAGGAAATGCTACACAGGGAAATCAGGAGGAGTGAATGGATGAAAACATGACAAGGAGAGAGATTATTTGGGAAAGGTAACCAGTTCAGTCCCTGGTGGGTGGAAGGGAGGACAAATAATTATGATGCTTGGAGTCTTTTGGGAAGGCAAAGTGGATGCTGTCATGTGGTTTCAAACTGATAATGTTATTGATTTGCTTTTCTTATTTTCAAAAATTGTGTAGCATGTAAAGCACTACGTGGAGATATAGTAATCTGGGTCAATTCTTGGCAAGAAGAGGAGGGCCGTCCATGACCTTGGGTGACAAACAAAAAATAGGGTGTAGGGAGTGTATAGTGGGAAATGGGGTCGTTGGTAGAGAAAGTATGGAGTTGGACAAAGTGGGGCTTCAGGTCAGTGAAGTAGGACGTGGAAGAGAAGGAACACTGAGAGGGTGGGGGAGCCCACTGTCTTCTATGATTTTAAGAGTTTAACGGTTACCAAGCCCATTTATTTTTACTTCTGATTTGATGGAAAGTAAAAAGGAAGGAGGTAGGGCGTAGAGACACTATCCCCTCCCGTCTAAGATGAAGGTGGGTTTCTGAGTGTTCATGAACAGAAAAGAAATTACATTTGCTCTCTCCCTAACCCTGCAGGTTCCTGCACTACGCTGTCATTATACTGCATCCCTTCTACCACCCCCAGGGTTAGTGCAGCTCACCTCAGTAACCGCCCTGCCTCCAGAAAATCCCCCATGCTGCTTCCTGCGCACATGAATCTGCAGCTGCCTGTGGATGTAAGTGTCCATGGCCATGGGAACTGTTCCCGCTGTGAACTTAGGAGTCTTGCTCTAGGCTGTCCCTATTTCAGACCCTCCCTGATTCTTCATTGCTTGGATCCCACTCTATAATTCATAGGCATGTCTTCTCCTGTCTGTAGTACATACTCTTTTCCTGGTGTCCTTCAAGTTAAAAAACTATCTTTTAGACTTCCACAAATAGTGAAATACAAGTTAGAAGGTAGGCTACATCTGATTTCCTACTGCCTTTTTCATGTTTTTAATTATTTCCTTACACATGAAAAATACACCACTGTTTCAAGTTTGCATTCATATTCTTCAGTGAGTTTGCTTTTTTTTTTTTTTTTTAACACAGAGGCTGCACATGTCTGAAGATGTTTACTCGGAAGTTTTACTTTTGTGCTGATATGAGAATCATTTTCATTAATTGGGCACCTGGATGTCTCATTCATTTGAACATCTGACTTCACTCAGGTGATGATCTCAGGGTTCCTGAGTTTGGATCAGTGTTAATGTCTTACTGACAGTGGGGAGCCTGAAGTTCACTTCATTTTGTACCTCTTTCTCTCTCTGCCCTACATTCTGTCTCTCTCTGTCTCTCCTTGTCTCTCTCTCTCTCTCACACAATACCCAAATAAACATTTGAACAATTACAACTAGAATCACTTTAATTATGTTGACATTATGAACATGGATTCTTATTTAAACTACTATGAAGACAATGAATAGAAGTGGCACATGTTCTGTGATACAGTACCAGTGAAAAGTGCACAAGAGCGAAATCACTGCAGACAGGAAGGAATTAAAGGTATACGGGAATGGAATATATAAAGTGCTTAGTTCAGGGGTTACAATGGCCTGGCTGCTGGTGCTTCAGGGTTTCTCTGCAGATGATGGTGGTGGTGGCCCAAACCCGGAGATGTACTTAACATCATTTAAGATCTATTGTTTTAAATATTCTCAAGGCTCTGGTGCATGTATAGTTTGGCTCACATGCATTTGATCCTGGGAGGTCTGTGCTATCACAGGCAAGAGTGTAATCTGGGTATCACTCCTTCTTCCTCAAGGACAGGTCTCAGCACAGAGAACACTCCCCTTCTAGAGCCTCCACAGAAGCTTCTCAATTAAAGAGGCTTAGAGTTAAGGTCTGTGGGCTCAGGGGTTTTTGTTCCACTTCCTCACTATCTGAGAAATTGTGTGTAAGGATAGGTGCTTCCCCTGCCATGACAGAGAACACAGTGATAGTCACGGGCTCGTCCTGAGGCTGCAGCCCAGAGATGAGCAGAAGCCCTGTACTGGCTGAAACCTCTTTGGATTCAGAGGAGCAGTTGGAGATTCCAGATCCCAACTGTGTATTTGAATCGGATTAGTCGTCCAGGAGAGAGCACATGTGCACACGGGTGCAAGCCCTGTTCAGCACTGCACTGAGGGGATGGAGCCCTGCGGCCCACCTTGGTTTGGGGACTGAAGGACCTAGATCTTGTCTGCACCACGGCTTGGGGCCTTCTCAACCTCCACCATGATGTCACAGGTCACGTGAAGGGAGTGGACACTGTCTCCACACCGAACAGCACCCACGGGCCCTACCTGTGTCCTGTCCCCTCCAACAGCTGGTCACGTGTCTCTCAACTGGACCCCGAAGAGGAAATTCATAAGGAGGCCTGAACATGAGGAGTTGGTAGACAACAACAGGAGGAACCCTGCTTGCCCATGTCTGAGGAATGTCAGAAAGAATCTGTCATCAAACAGTGCCCCAGGGGCTGGAGCCAGGCCTTCCCAGGGTGGTGCTGGGCAGAACACGTCCAGTGGCATCACAAAACGGGCCCACTTTAGGCTGGGGGTTTCTGAAGCACCGATAGGTTTAGGGAGGAGAGCCTGCCCCACATCCGAACCCCTCCTTTGGAGCACTCATCAGCACAACAGCACCACGTGTGGCCCCGAGCATCACCCTGCAATTGGGGTAAGCGAGGGCCAAAATTTTTAGGACCACCTTGCCACAGCACTCCAAAGGCAACCGCAGGACCCAGCACTAAGGATAATCCTGAGTTTGGAGACACTGTTATCTGAAGCTCATACCGCCAGGGGCCTGCCCCATCAGAGCCCCCAGACGTAAAGCTGGGGCCCCAGCACCACTGTCCGAAAGACTCTCTTTAGAGCTGTTTGTCCAGCATCTTCTCTTTGTATCCCTGCCCCAGTGTAAACACAGTGAGGAGTAGCCTTTACTAAGAGTACCCCTCATTACCTGTCCAGGGCTTGCTGAGACCCAAAATGCTGGATTATGTACCCTGACATTTCTCTCCAGGCCAGGACCCACTTCCTTGGGGCGTAAGAGGAGAATGCTGGCCTTGGAGAAACACTTTCTTTAGAACCGGCATTTGTCTACCTTTCTCCCTGGCTAGACCACATGTTAGCCTTATTTTGATTTGAAAGGGATAGCTACCGCTGACCTCTATGATCCTGGTGCAAACAAGGAGCCCACAGTGGGTGGTTTAAGGCTGTGTACAAAAGTGGATGCTTTAAGGCTGTTATTCGATTGTTATTGTTGGAGCCCTCAGCATAATAGCCGGACCAAGGGACACCATTAAAAAAACACTTCCTGAATGGACAGGTCCTGGCCAGTCTATGACCATCTTTTATTTATTTATTTATTTTTTTAAATGTTTTATTTATTTCTAGGAGACAGAGGCAGAGACAGCGTGAGCAGGGGAGGGTCAGAGAGAGAAGGAGTCACAGACTGAAACAGGCTCCAGGCTCTGAGCTGGCAGTCAGCACAGAGCCCGACACGGGGCTCGAACCCACGAACCGTGAGATCATGACCTAAGCGAAAGTCGGACGCTTAACCGACTAAGCCACCCAGGCGTCCCAATGACCATCTTTTAAAGTAGCAGTATTCTCGAGGGAGGCAAGATGGCAGAGAAGTAGGGAGCTACATGCATTTTGCTCACCCCCATCTTTCAAACAGAGAAGGTCTGAAGCCATAGGACACTGAGTCACAGGAGTTTGGGAAGAGAAAAAGACAGAGTACACTGGGAAGGCAACCTCATAAGTGCACGAGTGTGAACTGGGGAAGATAAAAGCGGGCCGGGCCGGGAGAAACAGAGGGATGGGAGGGAGCCCCCCCGACGGGGAGCCACGGTGAATTGAGGGGAAAAGAAAGAGTGGCTACAACTGCTCATAGGACTGTCCCTGGAGATAAGAAAAACCTGTGCTCGGACAGAAAGTGTTCTTAGATGTAGCTGGCGTGCCGACTTTGAACTGGGTTCAAGCTCCACGTTGGGCTCTGTGCTGGCAGCCAGCTCAGAGCCTGGAGACTGTTTCAGACTCTGTGTCTCGCTCTCTCTCTGACCCTCCCCTGCTCACACTGTCTCTATCTCTCTCTCTCAAAAATAAATAAAACATTTTTAAAAAGGGGAGGCACCTGGGTGGCTCAGTCGGTTAAGAGTCCAACTTTGTCTCAGGTCATGATCTCACGGTTCATGAGTTTGAGCCTTGCGTTGGGCTCTGTGCAGATAGCTAGCTCAGAGCCTGAGCCTGCTTCGAGTTCCGTGTCTCCCTCTCTCTCTGACCCTCCCCTGTTCACGCTGTCTCTATCTCTCTCTCTCAAAAATAAATAAAACATTAAAAAAAAATCTTAATGAAATTCTAGGAAGAAATGACACCTAAAGGGAGCGTCTGGGTGGCTCAGTCGGTTAAGCGTCCGACTTCAGCTCAGGTCATGATCTCATGACTTGTGGGTTTAAGCCCTGTGTCGGGATCTGTGCTAACAGCTACCTCAGAGCCTGGAGCCTCCTTCGGATTCTGTGTCTCCGTCTCTTTCTGACCCTCCCCTGCTCACGCTGTCTCTAACACTCTCCCTCAAAAACAAATAAAACATTTTTAAAATTAAAAAAAAAAAAAGAGCTGACAGCTAAAGAACTGCTCAAAACAGGTACAAGCAACATAACTGAACAAGAATTTAGAACAATAGTCATAAAATTAATCATTTGGCTTGAAAAAGGCATGGAAGACATCAGAAAAACTATTGCTACAAAGACTATCGAACTCAAAAATAGTTCTGATGAATTAAAAAATGTTATAATTGAGATACATAATAAAATGGAGGCATCCAATGCCCACATTGAAGAGGCAGAAAGGAGAATAGGTGAATTAGAAGACACAATTAAGGGAAAAGAGGAAGCCGAGGAAAAGAGAGATAAACTGACTCAGGAAGATGAAAGGAGAGTTTGAGAGCTGAGTGATACAATCAAACAACAATATCCATATCACAGGAATTCCAGAAGAGGAAGATAGGGAAAGGTGCTGAAGGAGTCCGTGAACAAATTGTAGCAGAGAACTTCCCCAATCTGGAAAAGGAAATAGACATTGAAATCCAAGAGATAAAGAGAATTCCCTTCAGATGTAACTTGCATCGATCTTCTGCATGACATATAATAGTGAAACTGGCAAAATACAAGGACAAAGAGAGAATTCTGAAAGCAGCTAGGGATAAATGGGTCTTAACATACAAAGGGAGACATGTCAGGATAGTAGCAGACCTAACTACTGAAACTTGGCAGGCCAGAAAGGAATGGCAGGAAATCTTCAATGTGATTAAAAAAAAAAATGCAGCCAAGAATTCTCTATCCAACAAGCCTGTCATTCAGAATAGAAGGAGAGATAAAAATCTTCCCAAATAAACAGAAATTGAAAGAATTTGTCGCCACTAAACCAGCCCTACAATAAATCCTGAGGGGGACTCTCTGAGGGAACTGTTGCAAGGAATGCAAGGTACCAGAGACACCACCACAAGCATGAATCCAACAAAGAACACAATGATCTAAACCCACATTTTTTCAATAATAACACTGAATGTAAATGGGCTTAATGCCCCAATCAAAAGACATAGGGTAGCAAAATGAATTTTTTAAAAAAATCCATCTATTTGCTGTCTACTAGAAACTCATTTTAGACCTGAGGACACGTTCAGATTGAAAGTAAGGGGATGAAGAAATATCTATCATGCTACTGGAAGTCAAAATAAAGCTGGAGTAGCTATACTTATATCAAACAAGCTGGGCTTTAAATTAAAGGCAGTAATACTACATGGCAATGAGAAACAATGAAATCTGGCCATGTGTAGCAACATGGATGGACCTTGAGGGTGTTATGCTGAGCGAAATAAGTCAGGCAGAGAAGGACAAATATCATATGTTTGCACGTATAGGAGGATTAGGAGGAACTTGACGGAGGAACAAGGGGGAGAAGAAGGGCGGAAATGGTGGGGGAAAGGGAGAGAAGCAAACCATGAGAGACTCTTGAATGCTGACAAAAACTGAGGACTGATGGATGTGGGGGGAGGGGGGGATGGGCATGGAGGAGGACACTTGTGGGGATGAGCACTGAGTGTTATGTGGAAACTAATTTGACAATAAATTATAAAAAAAAAAGAACTGAAAGCTAAAAAAAAATAAAAAAAATAAATTAAAGGCAGTAAAAAGGGAAGAAAAAAGCATTGTATAATAAATACAGGGTCTATCCTTCACGAAGAGCAAACAATTATAAATGTCTATGCACTGAATATGGAAGCACCTAAATACATAAAACAATCACAGACAGAAACAATCCTATACATAAGAATGTACAAATAGCAGGAGACTTTATTATTCCACTTACAGCAATGGATAGATCAACTAGACTGATAATCACTAAAGAAACAATAGACTCGAATGACGCATTGGACCAGATAGATTTAACAAATATGTTTAGAACTCTACATCCTGAGGCCATGGAATTCACTTTCTTCTCAAGTGCACATGGCACCTTCTCCAAAATAGATCACATACTGGGATATAAAGCATCCCTCAATAAATACACACTTTTAGATCACAATGCTATGAAACTCGAAAGCAACCACAAGAAAAATTCTGGGAAACCTCCAAAAACATGAAGGTTAAAGTGAAACAGGGTGATTGTCGAAAAGACAACCAAATGCCGAATAGAACTGGGCAAGATTTTATTTACGGCCAGGCAAAACCTAATCTCCTGATCTCATGGAGAAATGCAGAGAATGGCCCCAAATAAAGGTAGTGGTGAGCTTATATGGTTCTCAGTAAGGCAAAATATGTCATTATTTAGTTAACCAATTTCATTCTACAGCATACTATGGTAACCAATTGCATTGTCACACTCAGGTGTTAATTTTGGCAGAGACGTATCAATTTTAAGTTCTTTTCTTCAAATGACCAACCATAATTAGACATTTGAGAAGCCGTGGGGTAGTGACTACGTGACAGACCAAACATCTTGGCTACGTCCTCAGCACAGGGAGATCAGATCCAAAGGAGTGATTTGCAACGCTTGGTTGAGAAGGGACTGGGGCGACACCATTTTTCTCCCCACACCACCAAGGCGGGACCTCAGGGGGCTTCCAGTGGGACACAGAGGAGGCGAGACCTGCCTGCACCAAACCACGCCCATTCCAGAAAGAAAGCTTTGTTTGTTTGTTTGTTTGTTTGTTTGTTTGTTTACTTGAGCATGGGACAGGACCAACATAGATGCACTGCCACGATTAATCCTAGATAATTATTTCTGTTCAGATATAATCTCCCTTTTCTCATTCGTAACCCTCCATTCAGCTGGTGTGGGCACTCTGGTTACTGGTTGGCTTAAACAGTCACATTTAATCCATTCTCTAGGTGTACACTCTACACTTCTACCACTACCTTTTTCACTCTCTCTGGAGTAATCAGACTATATAGTTTCTCTGAGTGCCTCTTAGTCTCTCTGCCTGGTAATTTCATTTCAAATTTCACTTCCTTCCCACACTGTCATTTTTCTCTTTGGATATGCTCTTCCATCAACACTGCCTACACCTGGCTTTTTATTTGTAGCTGGAAATTCTGGTTTTATGCCTTAGACTATCCTTTGTCTTTTGGGATTTTCTTTCTTTTCTTCTTTTTTCAATTTTTTTATTAATTTTAATTTTTATCATTTGTCTTCCCTCCTTCCCCCTTTTTTCTTTTTTGTATTGTTTTGTTTATTGTCCCCTCCCTTTTTTTTTTTCTTTTTCTCTTTCACTTTCAGTTTGCATGTTCATTGGATCTGTGCGTTTGTGTACCTTTTCCCCTGTTGGGTTGTCTGTTTTCTTTTTCCAGGGATACCTCAAGAAACAAGCCAAAGTACACATGGTAGAGAGTCCCAAATACCACTATGAGTAGGGAAACAAAATAACCAAATTCTCAACAAGAGAAACCAAGAGACACCATTCAAAGAACATTTCCTGAACGGACAGGCCCTGGACAGTCAAGGAGCCCTCTTTAATACAGCAGCACCCGCAGGGGCAGAGTGTACAACAAGCTTTTAAAATTAACAAGAGATAGAAATCTAACCAAAATGATGAAAAAGAAGAACGCTCCTCCAAAGAAATTCCGGGAATAAATCACAGCTAAAGAATAGCTCATAACAGATATAAGAAACGTAACTGAAAAAGAATTTAGAACAATAGTCATAAAATTAATAGCTGGGCTTGAAAAAGGCATGGAAGACATAAGAGAAACTGTTGCTACACAGACTATCGAGCTCAAAGAGGGTTGTCAGGAATTAAAAAATGCTATTATGAGATACATAATAAAATGGAGGTGACCAATGCACAGATTGAAGAGGCAGAAAGGAGAATAGGTGATTTCGAAGACACAATTATAGGAAAAGAGGAAGCCGAGAAAAAGAGAGATAAACTGATCCAGGAAATTAAAAGAAGAGTTCTAGAGCTGCGTGATACAATCAGATGGAACAATATCCATATCACAGGAATCAAAGAGGAGAGATGGAAAGGTGCTGAAGGGGTCCTAGAACAAATTATAGCAGAGAACGTCCCCAACCTGTGGAGGGAAGCAGACGTTAAAACTCAAGAGGCACAGAGAACTCCCCTCAGATGTAATTTAAATTGATCTCCTGGCACGACATATCATAGTGAAACTGGCAAAATATAAGGACAAAGAGAGAATTCTGAAAGCAGATAGGGATAACAGGGCCCTAACATACTAAGGGAAACCTATCAGAGTGGTTACAGACTATCTACTGAAATTTAGGTGACCAGAAAGGAATGGCAGGAAATCTTCAATGTGATGAACAGAAAAAATATACACCCAAGAATCCTCTATCCAGCAAGCCTGTCATTCAGAATAAAGTGAGATAAAGGTCTTTCCAAATAAACAGAAATTGAAAGAATTCATCACCACTAAACCAGCCCTACAATAAATCATGAGGGGGACTCTCTGAGGGAAATGTTGCAAGGAACACAAGATACTGGAGACACCACCACAAGCATGAAACCCAAAAAGGACATGATGACTCTAAACCCATATATTTCAACGATAACACTGAATGTAAATGGGCTGCATGCTCGAATCAAAAGACATAGGGTAGCAGAATGGATAAAAAACCAAAATCCATCTATTTGTTGTCTACAAGAAACGCAGTTTAGACTGGAGGACACCTTCAGATTGAAAATAAGGGGATGGAGAAATATCTATCGTGCTACTGAAAGTCAAAAGAAAACTGGAGTAGCTATACTTATATCAGACAAACAGGACTTTAAGGAAAAGACAGTAACAAGGGATGAAAAAGGGCATTATATAATAATTAAAGGGTCCATCAGGAAGAGCTAACAATTATAAATGTCTATGCACCGAATATGGGAGCACCTAAATATATAAAACAATTAATCACAAACAGAAACACTCTTATGGATAAGAATGTACTAATAGCATGAGACTTTAATACTCCACTTACAGCAATGGATAGATCAACTAGACAGAAAATCACTAAAGAAACAATGAACTCGAATGCCACATTGGACCAGATGGATTTGACAGATATACTTAGAACTCTACATCCGGAGGCCATGGAATTCACTTTCTCAAGTCCACATGGCACACTCTCCAAGACACATCACATACTGAGATATAAAGCAGACCTCCATAAATATAAAATAATTGAGATCATACCATGCACACTTTCAGATCACTATGCTATGAAACTCGAAATCTATCAGAGGAGGAAGTCTGGAAAACCCCAAACACATGGAGGTTAAAGAACACCCAGGTAAAGAACGAATGGGCCAATCAGGCAATTAGAGAAGAAATTTGAAAATATATAGAAATAAATGAAAATGAAAATACTACAACCTAAATACTATGGGATGCGGCAAAGGCAGTCCTAAGAGGAAAGTACATTGCATTCCAGGCCTCTTTGAAGAAATTAGATAAAACTCAAGTGCAAAATCTAACAGCTAACCTAAAGGAACTAGAGGCAGAGCAACAAGAGCACCCCAAACCCAGTNTATCAGAGGAGGAAGTCTGGAAAACCCCAAACACATGGAGGTTAAAGAACACCCAGGTAAAGAACGAATGGGCCAATCAGGCAATTAGAGAAGAAATTTGAAAATATATAGAAATAAATGAAAATGAAAATACTACAACCTAAATACTATGGGATGCGGCAAAGGCAGTCCTAAGAGGAAAGTACATTGCATTCCAGGCCTCTTTGAAGAAATTAGATAAAACTCAAGTGCAAAATCTAACAGCTAACCTAAAGGAACTAGAGGCAGAGCAACAAGAGCACCCCAAACCCAGTAGGAGAAGAGAAATAATAAAAATCAGGGCAGAAATAAACAATAAAGAAACCAAATAAACAGTTGAACTGATCAATGAAACCAAGAGTTGGTTTTTTGAAAATATAAACAAAATTGACAAACCTCTAGCCAGGCTTCTCAAAAGGAAAAGAGAGAGCACTCAAATAGACAAAATCATGAATGAAAATGGACTTATTACTACCAACTCCTCAGAAATACAAGCAATTATCAGGGAATACTATGATAAATTATATGCCAACAAACTGGACAAATTAAAAAAAATGGACAAGTTCTTGAACACACACTCACTACCAAAATTCACACAGGAAAAGATAGAAAATATGAACAGACCCATAACCAGTAAAGAAATTGAAATAGATATCAAATATCTACCAACAAATAAGATGGGTCAGGTGGTTTCCTTGGGGAATTCAACCAGACATTTAAAACAGAATAATACCCATTCTTCTCAAGCTATACCCCCCCAAAAAAACAAACCAAAAACAAAACAAAAAAACAAAAAACAAACAAAAAAAACAGAAAGAAAACTCCCAGCATCAATTTGATTCCCAAATCAGACAGAGACCCAGCAAGAAAAGGGAACTACAAGGCCAATATCCTTGAAGAATACGGATGCAGAAATCCTCAATAAGATACTTGAAATCTAATTCAACAGCACATAAAAAGAATTATCCATCAAGATCAAGTGGTATTCATTCTTGGGTTACAGGGCTGGTTCAATATTCACAAGTCAATCAATGTGATACATCTCATCAACAAAAGAAAAGATAGAAACCACATGAACCTGTTGATAGATGCAGAAAAAGCACTTGGCACAATAGAGCATCCCTTCTAAATAAAGACCATCGAGAAACTCAGGATAGAAGGAACTTACTTAAAAATCATTAAAGACATCTAAAGAAGACCTCACCTAACATCATCCTCAATGGGGAAAAACTGAGAGCTTTCCCCATGAGATCAGGAACATGTCAATGATGTCCACTCTCACCACTGTTGTTTAACATAGTGCTGGAAGTCCTAGCATCAGCAATCAGGCAAAAAATGGAGGTAAAAGGTATCAGAATTGGCAAAAAAGAAGTCAAACATTTACTTTTCGGAGATGACATGATACTCTACATAGAAAACCTGACAGACTCCACCAGAAGCCTACTAGAACTGATCTATGAATTCAGCAAAGTTACAGGATACAAAATCAGTGTACAGCAATTCATTGCATTTTTATACACCAATAATGAATAAACAGAAAGAGAAATCAAGAAAGCGATCCCATTCACAATTGCACAAAAAACCATAAAATACCTAGGAATAAACCTAACCAAGGATATAAGAGATCTGTATGATAAAAATATAGAAAACTGATTAAGGAAATTGAAGAACACACAAAGAAATGGAAAAACATTCCATGTTCATGGATTGGAAGAATAAATATTATTAAAACGTCATTACTACACAAAGCAGTCTATACATTCAGTGCAATCCCAATATAAATTGCACCAGCATTCTTCTGAACACTAGAACTATCCTCAGATTTGTATGGAAGCACAAAAGACCCCAAATAGCCAAAGTCCTATTGAAGAAGAAAACCAAAACGGGAGGCATCATCATCCCAGACTTTAGCCTCTACTACAAAGCTGTCATCATCAAGACAGTGTGGTACTGGTACAAAAACAGACACATAGACCAATGGAATAGAATAGAGAACTCAGAATTGGACCCGCAAATGTATGGGCTACTAATCTTTGACGAAGCGGGAAAAAGTATCTAGTGGAAAAAAGACAGCTTTTTAAACAGATGGTGCTGGGAGAACTGGACAGCAACATGCAGAAGAATGAAACTAGATCATTTTCTCACACCATACACAAAAATAAACTCAAAATGGATAAAGGACCTGAATATGAGACAGGAAACCATCAAAACCCTAGAGGAGAAAGCAGGAAACAACCTCCATGACCTCAACCGCAACAATTTCTTACTTGACACATCCCCAAAGGCAAGGGAATCAAGAGCGAAAATGAACTATTGGGACCTCATCAAGATAAAAACCTTCTGCATGGCAAGGGAAACAATAAAGAAAACTAATAGGCAACCGACAAAATGGGAAAAGATAGTTGCAAAGGACATATCAGATTAAGGGTTAGTATCCAAAATCTATAAGAAACTGACCAAACTACACACCCAAAAAACAATCCAGTGAATAAATGGGCAGAAGACATGAATAGACACTTCTCAAAAGAGGACATCCAGATGGCGGACACATGAAATGATGCTCCGCGTCCATCATCATCAGGGAATTACAAATCAAGACCACAGTGAGATACCACCTCATGCCAGTCAGAGTGGCTAAAATGCACACAGCAGGAGATTATAAATGTTGGCGAGTATGTGGAGAAATGAGCACCCTCCTACACTGTTGGTGGGAATGTAAACCGGTGCAGCTCCTCTGGAAAACAGTGTGAAGGTTCCTCAAAAAATTAACAATAGAACTCCCCTATGACCCAGCAATAGCACTGCTAGGAATTTACCCAAGAGATACAGGAGTGCTGATGCAAAAGGGCACATGTACCCCAATGTTCATAGCAGCACTCTCAACAATAGCCAAAACATGGAAAGAGCCTAAGTGTCCATCAGCAGACGAATGGATCAAGAAGATGTGATTTATGTATACCATGGAATACTACATGGCCATTAGAAAGAATGAAATCTGGCCATGTGTAGCAACATGCATGGACCTTGAGGGTATTATGCTGAGCGAAATAGGAAGAGAAGGACAAATACCATATGTTTGCATGTATAGGAGGAATAGGAGGAGCTTAATGGAGGACCGTGGGGGAGAAGAAGGGTAAAAATATTTGGGGAGAGGAGGGGGGTAAACCATGAGAGACTGTTGAATGCTGAGAACAAACTGAGGGTTACTGGGGGTGGGAGAGAGTGGAAGGGGGGGGATGGGCATGGAGGAGGTCTCTTGTTGGGATGAGCACTGAGTGTTATATGGAAACCAACTTGATAATAAACTAGTTACGAAAAAAAATTTTTTACAGCTGATTACAACCAGTTTTGTTGTTCTTGTGTGATTATATTGTTGTTGTTGACCGATAGCATGATAGATGATTTTCCATCCCCTTACGTTCAATATGCAGGCATCTTTAGGTCTAAAATGAGACTTTTATGAGTAGGACATACATAGGTCTTGTTTTCTTATCCTTTCAGATACCCTTATTCTTTTGATAGGAATTGTTTAGTCCTTTGAAATTTAGAGTGAGTACTGAAAGTTAAGAGCTTAGCGTCATTGTATTCCCTGTAGGGTTGATGTTTCTGGTGATGTTCTCTGGTCCCCTCCAGTCATTGTTGCTTTTGTACTTTTTTGTTTTGTCTTCTGTCCACTCATAGGGTCCACCCCTACTTAAAGAGTCATAAAGCCCTTTAGTTTTTGTTTGTCTGGGAAACTCTTTATCTCTCCTTCTATTTTGAATGACAACCTTACTGCATAAAGAATTATTGGCTGCATATTTTTCTGATTTGGCATGTTGAATATATCTTGCCACTCTTTTCTGGCCTGCCAAGTTTCAACGGATGGGTCTGCTGTAAACCTGATATGTCTTTCCTTATGGGTTAAAGACTTCTTTTCCCCTTGGCGTTTTCATCCTTTCCTTGTCTGTGTATTTTGTCAATTTGACTATGATACACCTTGGTCATGTTTGGATTTGTTTAATGGAATGGGAGTTCTCTGTTCTTCCTGGATCTTGCTGTCTGTGTCCCTGTACAGATGAGGAAAGTTTTCAGGTATAATTTTCTCACATAATCCTCTACCCCTTTGTATCCATCTGTATCTTCTGAGACTCCTATGACTCCAAAGTGATTCCTTTTTATGAAAAAGTCACTGAGGTCTTTAAGTCTTTTATTGAAATCTTTTGCTTTTGCTTCCCTCTTCTTTTCTGCTTCATTATTCTCCATAATCTTATCTTATAAATCTGATTTTCAACTCTACTTTGTGCATCCTTGCCGTCGTGGAATCCATTCGAGTTTGCATCTAAGGTATTATGTTTTACATTTTATCCTGACTAGATTTTATTTATATTTTTCTCCGGAGAAAGAGATTCTATGCTTTCTTTCTTTTTTTTTTTTTAGCCACAGCTAGTATTATTGTTGTCATTCTATCTTCTACTTCAGACATCTTATATCTTTGTTGATGAAGCCTGTGGTAGTCATTTCTTTCTATTCTTTCTTTTGGGATGAGATGCTTCACTTCATCATTTTGGAGGAAAGCAGGCACACACTGGTCATTGAGGGAACTAATGATTGCAAAAATGTACTTATATTTTGATTTAATCACCTATCTTTTTTTTTTCTTCTTTTCCTTTTAGGAAATTTGTGATGTTCATTTTTCTGCTACTTGCCACTCTCATTTTATATCATCTCACATGCCTTTCCGATCGAGGACTTGCCCCCTTCTTTCTGTGGTGGGGCGCTGCCCCGCTGTGTGGCTGCTCCTATCACGATGACCTCTCTTAGGTCCTGGACGTTCCCTGTGTTCTCAGCATCCTGTGCTGAGCTGGACTTCCTCCTGCGGACTTCTTCCAGAAGCCGGTGATGGAGACTGAGGCGGGGGAGGGGGGGAGGGTACACAGGGTGTGCACTTTCCACTTATGTTAAAAAGACTCCTTGACCATCTGGAAGGGCTGTGTCCATTTATAGTCCCCTTGCAGAGTTGAAGGACCCTTTGACCCAAACCCTGGCTGGACGTTATCGCACTTGAAGAATGTTTGCCAATCCCACAAGTGATCAGTTGCTGGATCCCGAGCTTGTGGCTTTCACAACGGAGCAGAACTCTTCCTTAGTCCTGAGGCTAGCAGTCCGAGGTCAAGTGTTGGTGGGACTGCTTCCTTCTGTGGGCCGTTAGGGACATCTGTAGCGTCTGCCTGGTCTGGACATTTCACAAAAATGGATCACGATGTGTGGTCACATGTGTTAGTCTGCCTTCACTGAGCAGAATGCTTTTGTTTTCCCTTCATAGTTTGTCAAGTTGGTTTCCATATAACACTCAGTGCTCATCCCAACAAGTTACCTCCTCTATGCCCATCACACCCGTTCCCCTCTCTTGCACCTCCATAAGCCCTCAGTTTCTTCTCAGTATTCGAGAGTCTCTTATCGGGTGCCTCCATCCCTTTCCCCAACTATGTTTTCCCCTTCTCCTCCCTCATGGTCCTCTGTCAAACAACATGGTATCTGTCTTTCTCTGCCTGACATATTTCACTCAGCATAACACCTATATTATCAATGTTATTAATGGAAGCAAGTTGGCAATCTATATCCAGTCTGTTTACATTCAAAGTGAGGGGCCCTTCAGACATTGTCCCCTGTTTCATTGCTGGCCTAGATAAGAAATAGGTACAAGAGCCAGAATCCAGCATGGATTAGGTTCTCAGAAAAATCACTGCACATACATAGTGGTACGAGGAGGAAATAAATCTTCTGACCTTACTCTACAACATGATACAAATCAAGTTGCAGAATCAATTCCCTTAATGACAAGATGTACCTAAGGATTCTAAAAGAAACCAAGAATGTTGTAAAATGCTGTCACATATTTGTAGGCATTTCTGAAAATGATCCAGTTAACATTAGCAGTGTCAGTTTAGACTAAGAAGCTGGTGTCCTATAGTGCATCCTGGCTTTGCACTCTGGATCAGGATAAAGGGGTTATGAAGCTTGTGGCCATGGCATCCTGGGAAACACATGCCTGGCACTTCACCACTGAAGTGTGTGGACTTTCATTTTTGGTCAACAAGTATACAGCATTAAAGAGGCTTGCATCTGGAGCTGTAGTCACTGACTGTCAATGTTTCTTTTAAATAAACTCCCTCCTATATTCCTCTAATTCATCAATGTGTATCATGGCTAACGAATAGTATCTATATAGTGTATTTGTGAAATCTACTTGTTAGCATTCCTACAGGACTTTGTTCTGAACGCTCCCAAGCACCGTGACGCTCCTGGAGCACCATGAGCATCTATGATAAGTAAGGACTTTCTAACTTAGTATGAGTATCAGAGATGAGAAGCTTTGAACTGCCTGGACCAAAGTGGTGACACTTGTGTGACCTCATGTAGCACATGGAAACGCACTTTCTGAGTCTTGTGCATCTTCTTCCAACTGGAATGCCTCCAGTGTGCCTGCTTCCTGGTCCTGGGGCAGCATCCTGAGAAGGTGGAGGTCAGGGTTCATCAAGCCTCCTTTAGAAATCCTACTCCTTGTGTGGATGCACCTGCCGTCTCCATCAAGGTTCATGTATAACTTAGCAGCCAAGAGAAATACTGAGAGTTGGGCAGTCTTCCCAGGGGTTTTGGAAACCAACTGCTATTGGTTTAGTTTTGGGGAAAATATGAGGCGAGGGCCTATGAGGCTCTTAGAGGTTGGGTACTGGAAGTTTGACAAAACTCTGACTATGGATTATGAGCATCACATCCTGAGGGTAGCTTCCAGCAAGTCTGGCAGCAGGAGTCAGACGTGAAATGGAAAAGGACAAAAGGACATGAGTATCCACAGTTTCGGCTCCACTGCATCAGGTAACTAATACAGCACTTTTTTGTTCACCTGTGACAGTTCCACACGATGGCCAGTCTCTTGTTTATCCCTCTTTTACAGATGACGAAAGTGACATTACTTGGCTTGCCTTACATGAAGAGATGATGTCGCATGATGCATGAAAGGAGAATATCATGCTAACTGGACCTGGGTTCACATCAAACCTCCACTGCCTTCTAGCTTTGTGACATTGAGTTCATTCTTGAACCTCTCTGATTCTCATCCATGATTTGTACAACATGTGATTGATGTGACTGCTAAAAGTCAGGCACTAAACACAAGGGTGCTTGCATTCAAACCTAAATCCTTCTGGATCCAAAATTAAAATATATAGAACCACAGCCATGATTAGAATAAAGTGGGTCATCTTCTTTCCTTCAAGGTTCTTGTCTTCATTTACTAAACGCCAGGTATTGTGCTGGGCACTGCGAAACAGAATAAATAAGATCACTCTGGTTAGGACATTCTAAGCTAGCAGAGTAACATATGTTTTATTGTTTGTCCCCATGATATTCACCTTCCCTTCCCAACCATGGCCCTCCCGATGGACCACATTCACGTTTCTTTCTGAATGGGCCTGGCTGTATGACTTGCTTTTGCCAATCGAATGTAAATAGCCTTGTTGCAAACTGAGACATTACATGGCCTGAACTTAGGGGCCAAGTTTTGACACACACTGGTTATGAAGTCTCAGGTCAGAAATGCTCTCTGCAGAAATATCTGTGTGCAGACATTCTGCTTCCCATTTCCTTTCTATCAGAATGGCACCCACCTCAGCATCTGTCCTTGAGTTCTAGAGGAGTCAATGTGGGTGAGAAATGTTGACTGGAATGGCCATGTTGTGCCATATTCCAGCACGCTGTAGTTCACTGCCACTGTGAACTACACATTCACAGAGCCATGGAGACCCCTGCCCACCATCAGAGAATGTAGTGAGTGATGTGGTGCATTGTTGACCATGATCCTGAACTATGCATTGAAACACCAGGACACTCTTCTTTTGCATTTAGTCAAAACTGATAGACATTCTGAAGCTTATGCTAGCTCCACTCCAGGAGGTGAGCTACACACCAGCCCAGGTTTTCTTCTATGTCCTCCTGGGGTCAGCATGTGTGGCGACAGTCCCCACTGAAAATGTGGCCTGGAAGGTGAAATCTTCCAGGAAGTCCTGAATGTGAACAAATAACTCTGAAGTTCAAAGACCTAAACTGCCTCTGACACCTCCTTCCACCTCCTGTGGAGAGGACCTCTCTTTATGCTGGATGAGCTCAGCCTATGACTCCTCTGTTCTAATGGCCTGGGTCTCCCAACTTTCTCCCAGCTCCCTCCTCATGTTGGGCATGTCCAAGGAGACCTGGTGCTCTGGCAAGATCCTGCAATCTCATCCTTCAGTACACCAAATTAAAATCAGATATTATTTATGCTGTGCTTTTGCCCTTCTCCCCCCACACACGTGAGGGAATTGTTTAGCTACAACACTTTCTTAAAGTGTTATTTATCACTGTCTCTGCCTGTCTTAAAAGCATGTGTATAAAAGTGAGCTTTCCACCCAAATTTCTCAAAGCTTTATCTATGCTTTCACTCAAAGGACAGCTTCCTAGATGAGGGGTTTCCTTTGTCCTTAGTCATCACGGCCTTTGCTCACTCAAGACAACTCCCGAAATTATCAAGGCTCCCCAAGTGCTATGTTACCAGGACATCAGACTGAAGTTGGCCCCAAACCTGTATGCCATGGACCCACCAGCACCTGGGCACAGTGACCCAATATATGTACTGCACTTTGAATGGCTGAAAGCAGTAGCTGGCTCTTGACATCCAGCTATGAATCCCTGACATGTGAGAGGAAATCCCCAACAGAGGGAAGAAAGCAACCTCTATCTTCAAGGGCAACACTATGGTGGGCCCTCTACTGGAGGCATGATTTGTGCCTGGGAAATAGCCTCAAATTCCTCATGTCTGGGTAGAGATGCCCCATATTTCTGGGTTTGGGTTGTTCTTCCTGCTCTGTGTCTTGACCTTCCATGTGTCTTACAGAGTCATGGAATGTGTTAGGGTGGAAGGGGCCCTGCAGCCAGTTTGTCCCTTTCTGGTAATGGGGACACCATGTGGGGGCCAAATACATGTTCATGGCCAGGGCTCACAGGAGGCAGTGGGAGGTTTCTCAGACTCCTATCCTCACTACCTACAAATCCTTGGCACACATTCTTGGAAGGCAGCATGGAGCAGTGTGTGAGGGGGCTGGTAGCAGACTCCCCCAGCCAACTACCCTGGACCAGGCAGTGATGCTAATTTGGACCGGCAGTGGAGGGCTCTGGGAAGAGCAAAGGAAAGCCTGGGGCTGGACCCCCACTATGAATATGGATGTGTCTAGGGGGGGAGGGGTAGGCAGCTGGCCTTGCTGTGGGGAGGGTCTTCCCGGACAGAGAGCTGCAGATAGCTTTCCCTGTGCACCGCAAGATTCTCTTTCCTGAGCAGGGAGTCTGATGTGACTATTATGAAATTAGAGAAGGGAGGAGGGCTGGCTCCATGGCTCTCTGAAGGCAGGTTGGCTGCCTCTTGCTGACTGTGCAGTCAGGAGCCATTGGCATGGTGGGGGGAGTGGAACCCTGTCCCTCTGCACTGGGAGCCTTGGGTGCCTAGATTTTTAGAATGTTTGGAGATTGTAGCCAATTACTGTTGTGTCCCATCCTCTCTAGTGTTGTCCCATGAGCCACTGATGTACTTTACATTTTTCTGCCATCTCTTTGGCTCTCTGGGCTCCTTGCACAGTCCTATTGCTGTATCTTAAAGTTCTCACACTTTTTTGGTCTACATTATCTCATCATTCTGAGACTTCCCACTGATGTGTGACATTTCATGGAGTCTCAAGGCCCACATATTAATATTGGTGTGTTATAATGAAAGGTGACACTGAGTGACACATTTGGCTTTGTACTCGTGCTCACCATGACTTTAGTTTGAGGATAGATCAACTATGACTTTTTCATCTTGAAGGAAGTTAACATTCCTTGAAAACATGGCATAACAGCGACACTGTCAGGAAGCCTTATGAGGAAGCCATCAGCGCTTGGCCAGTTGGGCTACCTGGTGATTGGCCAGCTGAGCAAGTCCACCTGAGAGAGCCCACTGACTGTCCAGGCATTGTGGTGACATCATGAGAAGGCACTGTGATGCACGAGGTTTGCTATAGAAGCCAGTCAAGGCCCAGGTAGCGCTGAGGAGAGAGATGGCACTTCAGCTACAGCTCTTCCTGTTATTCCTTCTGTGATCTGCCCCTGTACCTTTCCCTTTCTGATGGCAATTCCTCTGCCCATTACTCCCGTCCCAGTGCTTCTTGCCAATCCTCTACACTCCAGATTCATATTTGCACCCAACATTTTGCCCTCTGTGTCCTGAGAGCCTGTACAGCTGCACCCAGTGACCCCTGGACCCACTTCCCCCTGTGACATTAGAGAGGCCACTTAAGAGTAAGTATTCCCATTTGGCAGATGGGAGTGGGGCACAAGGAATCAGGGTACAGTAGATTCTGAGCCAGCTGAGGAGAGCCTTCCCAAAACTCCGTGGCTACAACCAGGCTCAGCACGGGAAAGCTGAGGTCATGACCTGAAGAATCACTGCAAACCCTGCTACCCTGGAGTCTTACAACCCAGTTCAGCACAGGACACATAAATGTGCTGAACATCGGATGTCCCAGATGTTCACAACATGGAAAATGCCCATAGCCAACAGGCAGAGAGGGAATTTTTTGATAAAGCTAAGTACTACTGGAAGAAGGAGTTACCACAGCATTGCACACAGCAGGAGTCCTTGGAACACAGGCCCAGAGACCATGAGCTGTCTAATCCAGCTCATCCCCCAGATACTGGGTTGGCCAGGAGACCACATACCACAAGCCTTCCAACCAAGCATAGCACAGTACAATTGTGTACCCAGAACACTAGGCTTGCCAGGAGCATCCCTACCATGATATTTGCAACCTAACTTACCAGTGGGCAAAGGAGTCACCTGCACCCTGAGATGACAAGAGGTTCATGAACAGTGAGCCCTTCAAGCCAGGAGTGAGGGTAGTTGAGTGCCCAGGACCCTGGGCTTGCCAAAGGAGCCTCCAGAACATCAGCTTTCCAAGTGAGCAGACCACAGGGCAATCACATGTCCAGAATACTGGACTTCTCAAGAGCATTCAGGCCATGATATCCAAACTAGCTCTGCCCTAGGCCAAGGGGTCAGTGTGTTCATCACATGTCCTTGGAGCGAGAACCTTCCAACCTGGCAAAGCACAAGGAAATCAAGTCCCTAGGGCACTGTGATTGCCAGGACCCCTCACCACGAGCCCTCCAACCCAACTCTTCCCTGAGCCAAGGTGACACCTGGATGACGGGCTTACACATTCCCTTGGGCATAGAGGGCTTCAATCCAGCTCACGAGTAGGCCAAGGAGTGTCTGGAACAGGAGGCTTACCATGTGCTTTGGACCTGGAAGGCTTCCAGTCAACTATGCACTTGGCCAGAAACTCACCTAGACAGTGAACTTACCATGTGCCCTAGGACCTGGAGCCCTACAACTCATCTCTGTCCTTCCAACAAGTCACCTAGGCACGGTGCTCACGAGGTGCCCTAGGAAATCGAGAGCACCAAACATACTCATTACTAGGCCAACAAGTCACCTGAAGAGTGTCTCATCATGGAACCTGTGCCTTGGATTCTGTCAACAGAGCAGAGCACAGGGAAGTCCAGTCCCCAGAACACTGGGCTTGCCACAGGTTGCACGGCACAAGCCCCCTTCAAATGAACTCTGCACTAGGTCAAGTAGTCTCCTGTAGAGTGGGCTCAACACATGACCTTGCAGCTGGAGCCCTCTAATCAAACAGAGAGCAGGGAAAACAAACACTGGGGTTGTCACTTGTCCTCCAACTATGAGACCTACAAACCAGCCCAGAACATCATCCATATGTCCACTGGACCCCTGGCCAAATGGGAATGTTCAAGCCCTGAGCCACCAACCCAGCCTAGGACTGGGCAAAAAACTCACTGAGACGCCAGCCTTACGGCGTGCCCCCCCCCCCCCCCCCCCGACTTGGAGCCCTCCAAACCAGCCAAGAAGTGGGCAATTAAGGTACAAGGACATCAGTTCCATGGGATTCCTCTGACCCCAAGCCCTCTCCTCCAACTTGGCACTTGGCCAATGAGTCCCCTGGATACTGTGCTGACCAGAGGAAACTTCAACCAAATTCTCTGCATCCCGGTAGGGCACAGGACAATGGAGTCCCTTCTTACCTGGGACTGACATCAACTTAAAAAAAAAGTTTTTTTTGTTTTTTTTTTACACATAGTTTATTGTCAAGTTAGTTTCCATATAACACCCAGTGCTCATCCCCACCAGTGCCCTCCTCCATGCCCATCTCCCCCCTCCCCACACACACCCATCAGTCCTCAGTTTGTTCTCATCATTCAAGAGTCTCTCATGGTTTGCCTCTCTCCCTCTCCCCCACCATTTCCCCTCTTCTTCTCCCCCATGGTCCTCCGTTAAGTTCCTCCTAATCCTCCTATACATGCAAACATATGATATTTGTCCTTCTCTGCCTGACTTTTTTCGCTCAGCATAACACCCTCAAGGTCCATCCATGTTGCTACACATGACATCAATATTTTGGGGAGTTCTCCTCAGAATAAACTGACACCAGTCCCTAAAAGATGAGACAGACTCGCGGTTTGAAGACTGCATTAAACTTCACAGTAGGAGAAGGGGGAGCTGGGAATGATTTGTAGAGCACAAAGGAGTCATTGGCTGAAGTCCTCCAGATTAAGGAGAGTTGTTCCTACCTGGAGAGGTGCAGGCCTTAGAAGAACAACCCCAGCGGTGTGGTGAGAGGCAGGCTCAGCTCTATGAGGTGGAGAGATGCTTTGTGCCCACAAAGGACTTCCTATAAGATTTTGCCTTCCAAGCAATGTTGTCCAAAGGGTAATGTCCTCCCACTGACCCAAGATGGTACAAAAGAGGGGCTGGAAACATGTCACCATCTCCAGGCATTGGGGCATGGCATGAGTTAATTGTAATTTAAGTGAATTTTATATCATTTAAAATGGTCATTTCAGAGGTTGTTGGTAAGACGAGGGAGAAGTAGGGCGTCTCGTACTTCATACCTGTATCTCTCAAACAAAGAAGGGCTGAAGCAAAAGGACTCTGAAATGCAAGTGTCTGGGAGGCAAAGAGACGGAGTCCATTAAGAAGACAGCCTCATAGGGCTTTAAGAGAGAGATCCAATCTTTAACTACGGAGCTTTCTTTGGGTTGGGTGCCCAGAAATCCCCTCTGGGATAGATGGTATGCAAGGGAGGCAGTCGGCATCAGGAGGAACAGTCCCCTGCTTGGACCTCTGCTAGGGAGTGCCCTGGCTTACAGGAATACATTTCAGGCAGTATCAGTAATACGCACGGAGTAACAGCTTGAAACTCGGCTTGTTGTGGGACCTAGAACACGGCCCACCTTGGCTGTGCAGGTGGCTCAGTGAGATCAGATCCAAGGAGTGATTTGGAAGACCAGTTATGAGAAGGGACAGGGGTTGCCCTCTTTCTCCCCACAACCACGAAGGCGGGGCCTCAGGGAGAGGCCCAAGTGAATCACAGTGGAGGTGACATCTGCCTACACCAAACCATGACCATCTGCACTGGGTAGCTGCTTTTTTTTTTTTTTTACTGGAACCATAGAGGCTGCAGAAACAGACAGCCTCCCCCCCCCGCCCCGGACCAGCACTGATGCATTGCCACCATTAACACTAGATCAATTTTTGCCTTTCAGATATATTCTCCCTTATCTCATTCTTATCTCTCCCCACCTCTGGACTGGTTATTCTGGTTATAACCAGCTGTTTAAGGTTTGCTTAAACATCTATATTCAATCCATTCTCTTGATACATGCTCTACACCTCCTTCCTTATCTTCCTTTCTCTCTCTCTGAAAATACTCAGACTATTTACTTGCTCTCGGTAACATTATCTTCGGGTTTTTTTCTCCTCACCACCTGCCATATTCTCCATTTTCTCTTTCTGAATTAAACTTTTTAGTCTTTCAGCCTGGTAAATGTTCAATTTCTCTTTCTCCCCACCCCTGTCAGTTCTCTTTGTATATGATCTTCCATCAACACTGCCTACAACCTGCTGTATTATTTGTAGCTAGGATTTCTGGTTTTATACTTTTAGACTGTCTTTTCTCTTTTGTTGCTTTTGTTTTGTTGGTTTTTTTTTTTTTTCGGTTTGCTTGTTTGTTTCCTGTGTGCATTTGTGTGCTTTTGTTCCCTGTTTGTTTCTCTGTCTGTTTTCCTTTCTAGGGCTACCTCAAGAAACAAACCAAAGTACACATGGTGGAGAGTCCCCATTATCACTATGAGTAGGGAAATAAAATAACCCAAGTCACAGCAAGAGAGACCAAGGGACATCATTAAAAGAACACTTCCTGAATGGACAGGCCCTGGATAATCTATGAGCCTCCTTTAATATACCAGTATTCACAGGTGCAGAACGCATAGTAAGCTTCTAATACTTACAAGAGACAGAAATCTAGCCAAAATGACGAAACAGAAAAACTCTCCTCAAAAGAAATTCCAGGAAGAAGTGACAGCTAAAGAATTGGTTAAAAGAGATATAAGCAACATGACTGACCAAAAATTTAGAACAATAGTCATAAAATTAATCACTAGGCTTGAAAAAGGCATAGAAGACAGCAGATATGCTATTCCTACAAAGATTATGGAGCTTAAATATATTTATGATGAATTTAAAAATGCTATAAATGAAGTACATAATATAATCTGGCCACTGCGTGGAATGAAGAGGCAAAGAGGAGAATAGGTGAATTAAAAGATACAATTATAGAAAAAGAGGAAGCTGAGGAAAAGAGAGATAACTTGATCCAGGAGCACAAAAGAAGAATTCAAAAACTGAGTTATGCCATCAAATGGAACAGTATCCATATCATATGAATTACAGAAAAAGAAGAGGGGAGAGAAAGGGGCTGAAGGGGTACTTGAAGAAATTATAGCCAAGAATTTCCCCAATCTGGGGAAGGAAACAGACATTGAAATTCAAGAGGCACAGAGAACTCCTCTCAGATGTAACATGAATCGATCTTCGGCATGACATATCATAGTGAAACTGGCAAAATATAAGGATAAAGAGAGAATTCTGAAAGTAGCTAGGGATGAAAGGGCCCTAATATACAAAGGAAGACACATCAGGGTAGTAATAGACCTATCTGCTGAAACTTGGCAAACCACAAAGGAATGACAGGAAATCTTCAATGTGATCAACAGGAAACATATGCCACCAAGAATCCTTAATCCAGCAAGCCTGTCATTCAGAATAGAAGAATAGAAAAGTTTTCCCAAACAAACAAAAACTGAAGGAATTCATCAAGATTAAACCAGCCCTGCAAGAAATCCTAAGGGAGACTCTATGAGGAAAATGTTGCAGGGAACTCAAGGTACAAGAGACATCACTAGAAGCATGAATCCTACAGAGAAAACAATGACTCTAAACTCATATTTTTCAATAATAACACTGAACGTAAGTGGACTAAATGCTCCAATCAAAAGACATAGGGTAGGAGAATGGATTAAAGAAAACAAGATCCATCTATTTTCTGTCTACAAGAGACTCATTTTAGACCTGAGGACACCTTCAGATGGAAAGTGAGGGGATGGAGAAATATCTATCATGTTACTGGAAGTCAAAAGAAAGCTGGAGTAGCCATTCTTCTACAAGACAAACTGGACTTTAAAGTTAAGGCAGTAAAAAGAGATGAAGAAGGGCATTATATAATAAGTATAGGGTTTATAATCAGGAAGAGCTAACAAATGTCTATGCACTGAATTTGGGAACACCCAAATACATAAAAGAATTAACCACAAACAGAAACAATATTATTGATAAGAATGTGCTAATTATAGGGGACTTTAATACTTCACTTATAGCAATGGATAGACCAACTAGACAGAAAATCACTAAGGAAATCTTGGCCCTGAGCAACACATTGGGTCAGATGGACTTGACAGAACTCTACATCCTGAAGCTATGGAATTTCTTCTTAAGTGCACATGGTACATTCTCCAAGATAGATCACATACTGGGACATAAAGCAGCCCTCAATGCATATAAAATAATTGAGATCATACCATGCACACTTTCAGATCACAGTGTTATGAAGCTTGAAAGCAACCACACGAAAAAGTCTGGAAAAGCTCCAAAAACATGGAGGTTAAAGAACACACTACTAAAAAACGAATGGGCCAACCAGGCAATTAGAGGAGATATTTAAAAAATATATATGGAAAGAAATGAAAATGAAAACACAATAATCCAAACTCACTGAGATGCAGGAAAGGCGCTCCTAAGAAGAAAAAACATTGCAATCTCAAGGCCTATCTGAAGAGACTAGAAAAAGGGCAAACACAAAATCTCAAAATCTAACAGCGCACCTAAAGGAGCTAGAAGCAGAAGAGCAAGACCACCCTAAACCTAGCAGAAGACAAATAATAAAGATCAGGGCAGAAATAAACTATGTAGAATCCAAAAAACCAGTTGAACAGATCAATGAAACCAAGAGTTGTATTTTGAAAAAGTAAACAAAATTGATAAACCTCTAGTCAGGCTTCTTGAAAAGAAAAGAAAGGCACCCAAATAGACAAAATCATGAATGAAAATGGACTTATTACAACCAACCGCTCAGAAATACTAACAATTATCAGGGAATATTATGAAAAATTATATGCCAACCAACTTGAGAAACTAGAAGAAATGGACACATTCCTAAAAACACACACACTTCCAAAATTCAAATGGGAAAAGATAGAAAGTCTGAACAGACCAATAACTAGTAAAGAAATTGAATCCGTTATCAAAAATTTCCCAGCAAATAAGAGCCCTGGGCCAGATGGCTTCCCTGGGTAATTCTACCAGACATTTAAATCAGAGATAAAAACCCATTCTTCTCAGGCTATTTCAAAAAACAGAAATGGAAGAAAAACATCTGGATTCATTCTATGAAGCGAGCATCACTTTGATTCTCAAGCCAGAGACCCAGAAAAAAAAAAAAAAAAGAAGTACAGGCCAATATCCCTGATGAATATGGATGCAAAAATCTGCAACATGATATTTGATACAAATGAAATTCAACAGCACATAAAAAGTATTATACAGCATGATCAAGTGGGATTCATTCTTGGGTTACAGGGTTGGTTCAATATTCACAAACCAATCAATGTGATACATCACATTAACAAAACAAAAGAAAAAACCATATGATCCTATTGATAGATGCATAAAAAGCATTTAATAATATACAGCATCCTTTCTTAATTAAAACCCTTGCGAAAGTCGGGATAGAAGGAACTTAGTTAAATATCATAAAAGCCTATTATGAAAAGCCCAGAGCTAATATCATCCTTAATGGGGGGGAATAAAACCCTGAAAGCTTTCCTCCTGAGATCAAGAACACGACAGGGATGTCCCCACTAACCACTGTTGTTTAACATAGTGCTGGAAGTCCTAGCATCAGCATCAGACAACAAAAGCAAATAAAAGGCATCAGAATGGCAAAGATGAAGTCAAACTTTCACTTTTTGCAGACGACATGATACTCTACTTAGAAAACCTGACAGACTCCACCAGAAGCCTACTAGAACTAATCCATGAATGCAACAAAGTCGCAGGGTACAAATTCAACGTACAAAAATAGATTGCATTTTTTTTATACAGCAATAATGACACAACAGAAAGAGAAATCAAGGAACTGATCCCAATCACAATTGCACCCAAAACCATAAAATACCTAAAATAAACTGAACCAACGATGTAAAAGATCTGTATAATGAGAACTATAGAAAACTTTTGAAGGGAATTGAAGAAGACACAAAGAAATGGAAAAACACATCCCATGCTCATGGATCGGAAGAATAAAGATTGTTAAAATGTCAATACTACCCAAAGCAATATAAACATTCAATGCAATCCCAATCAAAATTGCACCAGCATTCTTCTCAAAGGTAGGACAAAAAATCCTAAAATTTGTATGGAATCACAAAAGACCCCGAATAGCCAAAGTAATATTGAAGAAAAAACCAAAAAGGGAGGCATACCAATCCCAGACTTTAGCGTCTCCTACAAAGCTGTAATCATCAAGACAGTATGGTATTGGCACAAAAACATACACAGAGACCATTGGAATAGAAAAGAGAACCCAGAATTGGACCCACAAATGTGTGGCCATTTAATCTTTGATAAAGCAGGATAGAGTATCCAATGGAAAAAAGACAGCCTCTTTAACAGATGGTGCTTGGAGAACTGGATAGCAACATGCAGAAGAATGAAACTAGACCACTTTCTTACACAATACACAAAAATAAACTGGATTTAGGACCTGACCGTGAGACAGGAAACCATCAAAACCCTAAAGGAGAAATCAGGAAACAACCTCCTCCACATCAGGCGCACCAATTTCTTACTCATCCCATCTCCAAAGGCAAGGGAATCAAGAGCAAACATTAACTATTGCTACCTCATCAAGATAAAAAGCTTTTGCACGGGAAAGGAAACAATCCATAAAACTAATAGGCAACTGATGGAATGGGAAAAGATAGTTGCAAATGACACATCGGATAAAAACCGAGTATCCCAAATCTATATGGAACACACCAAATTCTACACCTAAGAAACAAACACTCCAGTGAAGAGATGGGCAGAAGACAGGAACAGATGCTTCTCTAGAAAAGATATATAGATGGCCAACAGATGCATGAAACGATGCTCAACGTCCCTCATCACCAGGGAAATACAAATGAAAACCACCCTGAGATACCACTTCACACCCATCACAATGGCTAACACAAATAACTCAGGCAACAACAGATGCTGGTGAGGATGTGGAGAAAGAGGATCTTTTGCACTGCTGTTGGGAATGCAAACTGGTGCCGCCGCTCTGGAAAACAGTATAGGGTTTCCTCAAAAAATTCACAATAGAACTACCCTACGACCCAGCAAATGCACCAGTACATATTTATCCAAGGGATCCAGGTATGCTGTTTCGAAGGGACACACGCCATCCAATGTTCATAGCAGCACTGTCAACAAGAGCCAAATCATGGAAACAGCCTAAATGTCTATCAATCTACGAATGGATCAAAAAGATGTGGTTTCTATATATAATGGAATACTACATGGCAAGGAGAAAGAATGAAATCTGGCCATTTGTAGCAATGTGGATGGAACTCGAGGGTGTTATGCTAAGTGAAATAAGTCAGGCAGAGAAGGACAGATACCATATGTTTGCAGTCACATTTGTAACAGGAGTAACTTTACGGAGGACGATGGGGGTGGGGTAGGGAAAAATAGTTAAGGAGAGGGAGGGAGGCAAACCATAAGAGACTCTTCAATACTGAGAACAAATTGAGGGTTGATGCAGGTGGGGAAGAGGGGGAAAAGAAGTGATGGGCATTGGAGGAGGGCACTTGCTGGGATGAGCACTGGGTGTTTTATGGAAACCAACTTGGCAAGAAACGATAAAAAAAAACCCTAAAAATTAAAAAAAGAATTTCTGTCCTTCCAGTGCGTGAGTATGTAATGTCTTACTAGTTATTTGCATCATCTTCAATTTCTGTCACCAGTGTTTTATAGTTTTCAGTGTGTAGGTCTTTGACCTCTTAGGTGTGGTTTATTCTTAGATATTGGTTTTGGAGAGACTGTAAATAGGATAGATTGCTGAATTTATGTTTTGCTGCTTCATCATTGGTGTATAGCAATGCAACAAATTTCTGTACATTGATTTTGTATTCTGCAACTTTCCTGAATTCCTTAATCAGTTCAAACAGTTTTTTTAGTGGTTCTTTGGGTTTCCTGAATGGAGTATCCTGTCGTCTGGAGAGAGGGAAAGTTTTACTTTTGCCTTGACAATTTGCATGCCTTTTATTGCTATTTGTTGTCTGATTGCTGTGGGTGGAAATGCTAGTACTATGTGAAATAACCGTGGTGAGAGTGGACATTATTGTCTTCTTCCAGAAAGTAGAGGAAAATCTGTCTTTCCCCATTGAGAATGATATTAGTTGTTTTAGTTATGCGTTTGTCACAGATGGCCTTTATCATGTTGACTTATGTTCCCTCTATCCCTACTTTGTTGAGGGTTTTTATCAACAATGGATGTTGTACTTTGTCAAATGCATTTTCTCTCTATATTGAAATGTCCAAATAGTCGTTATCATTTCTTTTATTAATGTGGTGTATTACGTTGATTGATTTGTGACTCTTGAATCATTCTCGCAACCAAGGAATAAATCCCACTTGGTCATGTTGAATGCTGTTTTGTTTTGTTTTGTTTTGTTTTGTTTTGCTTTGCTTTGCTGTCTTTTGTTTCTACATTGGTTTGCTTTTAATATACTGTTGGGTTTGATTTGCTAGTCTTTTATGGAGAAGTTTTGCATCCATCTTTATCAGAGATACTGGCTCGGAGTTAACCTTTTTGAGTGGAGATTTTATTGACTTTTGATCTCAGAGTAAGGTAGCCTCAGCATGAACTTCAAAGATTTCCTTCCTTTTCTAATGTTTGGGTATTTTGAGTGTATAGGTATTAGTTCTTTCAGTACTTGGCAGAATTCACCTATGGAGCCACTGGGCCTGGACTTTTATTTGTTGGAAGGTTTTTGATTAATGATTCCATTTCCTTGAAGGTTATTCAAGTTTTCTATGTCTTCTTGTCTCAGTTTTGACCTTTTCGCATTTCTAGGAATTTGTCCATGTCTTCCAGGTTGTTGACCTTGCTGGCATTTAGTTTTCATAATAGGCTCTGATTCTTTTTTTACGTCTGTACTGTTGGTTGTTATTTCTCCTCTCGTATTTGTGATTTTATTACTTGGGTGATTACCTTATCTTTTTGAGTATTCTGACTACAGTTTGCTCAGTCTTCTTAATTTTTTCACAGAAATGACTTTGTTTTATTTTAAGTTTATTTATTTACTTTGAGAGAGGCAATGACAGTGTGAGTGGAGGAGGGACAGAGAGAGGGGGAGAGAGGCAATCCCAAGAAAGCTCTGCATTGCCAGCTCAGAGACCAATGTGGGGCTCAAATTAACAAAATTGTGAGATCATGATCTGAGCCAAAACCAAGAGACAGATGCTTAACTGACTGAGCCACCCAAGCACCCCAGAAATAACTTCTGATTTCAATGATCCATTCTATTTTCTTTTCTTTTCTTTTCTTTTCTTTTCTTTTCTTTTTTCTTTTCTTTTCTTTTCTTTTCTTTTCTTTTCTCTTCTTAGCTTCTATGCCATTTATTTCTATTCTAATCTTTATTATTTCTTTTCCTTCTTCTGGATTAGGCTTCATTTGCTGTTTTCTCCCCTACGTCCTTTAGCTTAAGGTTTGTCTTTCTTCATGAGGTAGGTCTGTGTTGGTATATACTTCCCTCTTCGGATGTGTTTTGCTGTATTGCAAAAGTTTTGGACTATTGTGTTTTCATTTGCACTTTTTCCATGTATTTTTACAAATGTATTCTTTGATTTCTTGGTCGATCCATT
Organism: Crocuta crocuta; assembly: GCF_008692635.1. NCBI lineage: Eukaryota > Metazoa > Chordata > Mammalia > Carnivora > Hyaenidae > Crocuta > Crocuta crocuta. The sequence goes on from NW_027527822.1 coordinate 550,485, forward strand.
TCTTGTGTAGTAGCATGTTGTTTAACCTCCTAATCTTCGTGGTTTTGTAGACATTTTTAAAGCTCTATTTTACTTTTAGAGAGCAGAGCTAGCAAGGGAGGGGCAGAGAGGGAGCGAGAGAATTCCAAGCAGGTTTGGTGTTGTCAGTGCAGACGCAGATGTGGGTCTTGATTCCCCGAAGGGTGAGATTATCAACTGAGCTGAAATCAATCAAGAGGCTGACACTGGGGCCCCTGGATGCCTCAGGTGCTTAAGCCTCGGATTTCAGTCCTGGTAATCTCATAGTTCGTGGGTTCGAAACCTGTGTCGGGCTCTATACCGACTGTTTAGAGCCTGGAGCTTGCTTCAGCTTGTATATCTCCCTCTCTCCCTGCCCTCCTTCTCTCTCTCTCTCTCTCTCTCTCTCTCTCTCTCTCTCTCTCTCTCTCTCACACACACACACACACACAAACAC
>NW_027527822.1:551178-606441 GCF_008692635.1 Crocuta crocuta
TTTTGTATCTCCCCCTCTCCCCCCCCCCCCTCCCTCTCTCTCTCTCTCTCTCTCTCTCTCTCTCTCTCTCTCTCTCTCTCACACACACACACACACACACACACGTAAACATTAAAAAAAAAGAGAGAGAGAGAGAGAAAGACCGTCAGCCAACTGAGTCACTGAAGTTCCTCATGGTTTTTAAAATTGTGATTGACTTCAAGTTTCCTAGCGTTTTGGTAAGAAATGTTGCATGCTATTACTTCATTATTTTGTATTAGTTAAGGCATGTTTTGTGACCTAATATGTGATCCATTCTGGAGAATTTTTCATGTGCACTTCAATTGAATATGTATTCTCCTGTTTAAGGATGGAATTTCCTGAATATATCTTTTACATCTATCTGGTCTAGTGTGTCACCCAAACTTTGTTTTATTGTTAATTTTCTGTTTCAGTGATCTGCCCGTTGATGTATGTAGGGTGTTAATGTTCCCTACGGTTATCATATTATTATCAAATTGTTCCACTATGTTTGCTATGAATTGTTTTCTATATTTTGGTCCCTTCCTCTTGGGTGCATACATATTTACAATTGTTACATCTGGATGGATTATTCCCTTTATATTAATATAGTGGCCTGCTTTGCTCTTGTGACAGTCAAGCGTGTCTGAAATAAGTATTGTTACTCTTGGATGGATTCTTTCCTCTACATGTTCCAATCTACTGCTGATACTCTCCAGTATAATTTTCACTTCAGTTACTGTCTTTTCAATTCCGATTGGTCTTCTTTTTATATTTTCCATCTCTTTGTTGAAGTTCTCACTGACATGACTTTGAACTCATTATCACGTAGGTTAGTTATCTTCATTTCATTTACTTTTTTTTCTAAACTTTTCCTGTCCTTTTCTTTGAACCATACTCCACTGTTTCCTCATTTTGCTTGGTTGTGTTTGCTCGTATAGATCACATGGTACAACGATTGCTATTTGAAGGAGTGGTTTTGGTTGAAGGAATGGTTTTGTGTATGATCATTCCTTATGTAGAGTGTGTGTGCCCGGTAAGTTTGGCTGGTTGGCTGGTGCTGTGACTTGTATGGGCTGGGATTTCCAGTGCACTTGTTGGTGGGGCTGCCCTGGTGGGCCAGCCAAAGCCAAGGTGAGTGTATTCCAGAGTATCATGCAGCATTTGATGCAGAAGGAACCTTGGTTGGGTGGCTGGACATAAGGCAGGTGTGGGAAAGGGAATCCCAGGACACTCCACTTGTAGAGTTATCAGAGACTATGTGGTATGGGCGTGGAGTGTTACAGAGCGACTCGCACCTGTGTTACTTTGGCAAGATGTCTGAAGCTGCAGTGAACACTGACCAAGAGTGTCCCTTTGTGTGTCATCCTGGGACCACCATGGTGGGGTGTCTTGGACTGGTGTTGGCTTGGGACACTGGTGTGGGCTTGGGACACAGGGCTCACTGAAGTGGTCGTCTGACTAGGACACCTTAAAAGGCTATCATGTTGTAGATAACATATCAACTCTAGTGCCTGTTAGCCTCTCTGTCCTGGAGAGAGTTTAAACATTTCCCCTGCCATTTTGTGGAGTTTTCAGGCTGGATCCTTTACATAGTAGTTGTACTTTGAAACCATATTTCTCTATTCCTCCTGTGCCCCAGCACGTTGGAGACTGGTGTGGCTTAGGGTCCTGGGGCTCCCTGAGTTGGTAGGCAACATATGGTGCCTGAACTCTGCTCCTGTCTGTGTGTCGAGATTGGAGGCATAAACCACGGTGCCACTAACCGCTCTGCTCAGTGAGACATCCAGCTGATCATTCATTTGGTGGAGTTCTAGGACTGGGTCTTTTATCTTCTACTTTATCTTTTAAAACGTGGATTTTTTTCCCCCTGTGCCCCTAGAATGGCGTGAGCTAAGGGTCTGAGGCTTGCTAAGATGGCTGACTGATTATGGTGCCCAGATCCTGCTTTCATCTGCACCACTCAAGTGGAGGGTTCTAGAACATGAAAAAGAATGGTGCTTATCAGCCTGTCCAACCCAGAGAGTTCTAGCATCAATCTTGATCTTTTAAATTTCTAGCACTAGTTCCTTTATAGTGTAGCTGCTCTTATTACTGAGGCTTTATTTTCGTCCTGTGCCTCAGGACACATGAATCTGCCCAAGTGTCCCAGTAGTATCTCCCCTCACTGCAGTTTTCTCTGTCAAGTGTGGTTTTTCTCTTCATTACCATGTCTCCATCTCTTTTGAAATTCTCTATGTGGTCTCTCTATTTTTTTTGTTGTGCAGAAATGGCTCAGTCAGCCCTCAGTCCTTCAGGAAGAGTTTCTCTCTAAATATGTGTAGATTTGGCACGTCCATGGAAGAGGTGAATTCAGGCTATTTCCGCATCACCATCTTGTATCAGATGAAACATTTTATTTTTGACAGAGAGGATCATTTCTATTGCCCTGCTAGAGCTTCACAATACCCTTCTTCAGCCTGCTTTGAGTTTCATGAGGCTGACTATTGCAGCCATCTTCATTGGCTCCCCTGATTCTTGATACCAAATGTGAGGTAGGTAAATGAAATCCCAGGCAATATATTCCCTGTTGATAAATCTCCTTTTGCATCACTATAGGTTGATTGTGTTTATCGACAAAAGCAAAAAGCTTCTGGAATGCTACATCTATTTTCCTACAGCTACATCTACTTTCTCGGTCACCCATACTTCTCCTTTCACTGATACATGTCTTAGTGTGGTCTGGGCTGCCATACCAGAATGCCACAAGCTGGGTGGATTTTAAGGAACAGAAATTTAATTTTTCACATTTCTTATTACTGGAAGTCTAAGACCAGGGTACCAGCATGGTTTTATTCCATTGAGGGGTCATATCTGTGTTGCACACTGCAGTATTCTCACCATTTTCATATGGCGGAGTGTTGAGAGAGCACTCGTGGGGTAATTTTTATAAGGCACCAGTCTCATCAATGAGGACTTTATCCTCATGACCTAATTATCTACCAATGTTCCACTTGTAATTATGATCTTATTGGGGGGCATAGGATTTCAACATATTAATTTTGAGGGACAATAGTATTCAGTTCGTAACAGTAGACCCATAAAAATTATTCAGGTGGCTCAAAATGTGAAAACATGATGATATGGTCTATGCAGTAGAAATATCTAGTTATTAAACACTTAAATATTATCTTCATTAACATCTTGATGTTTTTCTACCATTGTCCTAATCATTAAATAAATTCAAAAGTTTTGTTGTGAAACATTATCTGTTACAAATGAAATATATTACTAATTTGTATTTTTACCCGTGTTTCAGAGAGCACCGGGCTTGTCATTCCCACCAGTGATGAATATTATTATTTTTATAGTCATATATGAAAAGTCATCCTAATCTCAATGAATTAAATTGAAGAGATTTTATTAAAAGATATAAAATATTTCTGTATATTCGAAACTATTAAATATGTGAAGGGCTCTTGAGTGATTTGTGTAATGCATCAATCAACTTTGTGTCCAGAATCCCATGACACTATCAATAGCAGGCCGAGGTGTACTTCGTTGGAATCTCAAGCTCTACAAAAAAGTCCCAGATGTCTTCCCATTTACATACAAAATATGAACGTGAAACAAGAATTTGAAGACTCTATTGCATTTTTTATTTGGAAGGGAATAAAGGCATTCATGGAGTAGAAGTTACCCCATAGAAATATTGGAATGACACTTGGAATGTGTGCAGAAGACCCCACTGTAAGGGATAGACATGTTTGGGAACATTAAAGTATATAAAATACTACTCATTTAAATTTTATGAGTTCAAGCAGCTCCCCTGGACAGTGAATCAGGGGACCTATAAATATTAAATATTAAGAAATTCATCTGTCCTTCTGAAGAAAATGAACACATTTTCCATCTAAATCAGTGAAGAGTGTTTTGCACTTACAAAAATGAGTATATGTCACTCTAATACATGTTGAATCCTCATAAGACTACTACTCAATGGTAAGTTTATCGGAGTCCATTTATGTGCAGATTTGAGAGCATTGTTCTATAAATGTCTTTTCCACCTAAAAACATAGAAATATACAGTCAGATTTGGAAACTGAGGTAAAAATCATGAGCAATTCTCCCAATGACACAGATGGTTGTAGATTCATAGCACATTGAAGCAGTGCCTTGCTGACAGGCATGAGACTTGAACTGACAGATCATGTTTATATTCTTGACGTGTCACTTATTTTGATGGCCTAGATCATTTTGATGGCCTAGATCATGAAGAGGAAAGCAATTGGATATCAGAGCCCAAGAGTGGATGTGACTTTGAAACTAGGAACATACACACTTCCTGAGGCTTGAGAGTGGAAAGCTTGTTTGTTTGTTTCACAGATGATGTAATCAGAGTGGTGGGTGCTTCGGAAGCAGTCAAAGCAGTAAGTACGTGAAAGATCCACCACTAATAGCAGCTAAAATCATCCTCAATGGGGACAAACAGAGAGCTTTCCCCACAAGGGTCGGGAACATGACAAGATGTTCCTTCTTACCACTGTCGTTCAACATAGCACTGGAAGTCCCAGCCTAAGAAATCAGACAACGAAAATAAATGAAAGGCATACAAATTGGCCAGAGTCCAACTTCCAGTCTCACAGATGACATGATACTCTACATGGAAAACCTGAAAGACTCCACCCCAAACCGCTAGAATTGATACACGAATTCAAAAAGGTCGCAGAATATCAAATAAACATACATAAATAACTTCACCTTTCTATACACCCATAATGAAGAGCAGAAAGATAAATCAAGGAATCGATCCCATTGAAATCACACAAAAACCCATAAGATACCTAGGAAGAAACCGAACCAAAGTGGTAAAAGAGCTGTACTTGGAAAACTATAGAAACTTTAGGAAAGAAATTGAAGGAGACACAAAGAAATGGAGAAAACGTCCATGCTCATGCATTGGAAGAATAAATATTGTGAAAATGCCTCTCCTACCCAAAGCAATCTCCACACTCAATGCAATCCCTATAAAAATGACAACAGCATTTTTCACAGAGCTAGAAGAAACAATCCTAAAATGTGTATGGAACCAGAAAAGACCTGAAATACCCAAACTCATCTTGAAAAAGAAAACCAAAGTCAGAGACATCACAATTCTGGACTTCAAGCTGTATTACAAAGACGTAGTCATCAAAAGAGTATGGTATTGGCACAGTCACAGACACATAGATCAATGGAACAGAATAGAGAACCCAGAAATCAGCCCACAAACGTATGGCCAATGAATCTTCAACAAAGCAGGAAAGAGTATCCAATGGAAAAAAGCCAGTCTTTTCAGCAAATGGTGCCGGGAAAACTGGACAGCGACACGCAGAGGAATGAAACTGGACAACTTTCTTACACCATACACGAAAAAAATTCAAATGGATGAGAGATCTCAATATGAGACAGGAAGCCAGCAAAATCACAGCAACTTCTTACTTGACATGTCTCCAGAAGCAAGGGAAATACATGCAAAAAGGAACTATTGGAAGTTCATCAAGATAGAAACAAGCTCCTATACAGCAAAGGAAACAATCAAGAAAACTCAAAGGCAACTGATGGAACAGGAGAAGACATTTGCAAATGACGTATCAGGTAAAGGGTTAGTATCCAAAATCTATAACTAACGGATCAGACTCTACATCTAAAAAACAATCCCATGAAGAAACAGACAGAAGATATCCAGAGAGCTAACAGACACATGAAGGAATGCTCAATATCACTTATCATCAGGGAAATACAAATCAAAAGCACAAGAAGGTGCCCCCTCACACATGTCATAAAGGCTAAAATTAACAACTCAGGAAACAACAGATGTTGGCAAGGCTGCAGAGAATAGAGAGCCCTCTTGCATTCTTGGTGGGAATGCCAACTGGCGCGACCACTGTGGAAAACAGTATGAAGGTTCCTCAAAAAATTAAAAATAAAACTACCTATGACTCAGGAATTCTCTCCTAGGTATTTATCCAAAGGATACAAAAATGCTGATTCAAAGGGGCACAATGACCCTAAAGTTTATCACAGGGCTCTCAACAATTGCCACCTTATGGAAAAAGCCCGAATGTCCCTTCATTGGTGAATAGATAAAGATCACTCAGTGATCAAAAAGAATGAAATCTTGCCATTTGCAACCATGTGGATGGAACTAGAGTGCATTATGCTAAGTGATATAAGTCAGCATGAATAAATCAAGTATCACATGATTTCACTCATATGTGGAATTTAAGAAACACAACAGATGAACCTAGGGGAAGAGGAACAAAAGTAAGATAAACACAGAGAGGGAAGCAAACCATAAGAGACTTAAATACAGAGAACCATGTGAGGGTTGCTGCATGGGGGTAAATGGAGGGATGTGCTAAATGGGTGATGGGCATTAAAGAGGATATTTAAAGGGATGAGCACTGGGTGTTATATTTCATCAAAGAGTTACTGGCTTCTACCCCTGAAACCAATACGATGCTGTGTGTTAACTGATTTGAATTTAAATAAATAAGTTAAAAAATAAATAAAATCTCAATTCAGAAAATATTTTAGTAACATGAATAAAAATACACTTCCATAAGCAATCAATCATTAGAATAAAGAATAAAGCACAGTCTCTTCATGGAAACTTCATTCAACATATGTCATCTAACATTAATTTGATGCAGGAAATATTAACGATTAATTTATATCTTATGAACCTCTAGAATAATGGGCACACTTTTTTGAAGTATACAATTCAACGGTTTTCAATACATTCCTAAGATTATACAGCCTCTGATCTAATTTCAGGACATTCTCGTCACCCCAAAAATAAACTTTTAACTGTCACCTCCCCATTCTACCCTTTGCCTAACCCCCGCGAATAGTAATCAACTTTCTATGGGTTTGCCTGTTATAGACATTTCAAAAACTGGAATCATACAAGATATGACCTTGCTTTTTTTTCCAGTTTATAGGAAGATGTGTTTTTACTCTCTGATTTTTTAATCAATTTTTTATTTAAATTATAGAATGGATTTCAGGATAAAGAATATCTTTATCCATTGCCCAGTCAATGGAGATTTGGGATCTTTCCATAAATTGATAAATATCGGGGTCCACGTGCCCCTTCAAATCACTATTTTTTGTATTCTTTGGATAAATTGTACCTAGTATTACAGTTGCCAGGTCCTAGGGTAGTTCCGTTTGTAACTTTTTGAAGAGTCTACATATTGTTTTTCAGAATGGCTGCATCAGTTTATTGGCCCACCAACAGTGTAAGAGTTCCCCTTTCTCAACATCCTTGCCAACATCTGTTGTTTCTTGTGCTGTTCAGTTTAGCCATTCTGACAAATGTGAAGTGGTATCTCATTGTGGCTTTTATTTGTATTTCCCTGATGATGAGCACCTTTTCATGATTCTGTTAGCCATCTGTATGTCATCAGAAAAATGCCTGTTCATATCTTCTGTCCATTTCTTAATTGTGTTGTTTGTTTTTTGGGTGTTGAGTTTGATAAGGTCTTTATAGATTTGGGGTACTAACGCTTTATCAGATATGTCATTTGCAAATATGTTCTCAAATTCTGTAGGCTGACTTTTAGTTTTGTTGATCATTTCTTTTGCTTTGTATAAACTTGATTATCTTGATGAACTTCCAATAGTTCCTTTTTGCTTGTATTTTCCTTCCCTCTGGAGACATGTCTAGTAAAAATTGCTGTGACTGTGGTTAGAGAGGTTGCTGGCTGTGTTCTCCCGTAGGATTTTGATTGTTTTCTGTCTCATATTGAGATCTTTCATCCATGTTTTTTGTTTTTGTGTAAGAAAGTGGTCCAGTTTAGGGGCGGTTGGGCATCCGACTTCAGCTCAGGTCATGATCTCACCGTCCATGAGTTCAAGCCCCGCGTTGGACTCTGTGCTGGCAGCTTGGAGCCCGGATGCTGCTTTGGATTCTGTGTCTCCTTCTTTCTCTGTGTCTATCCCTCCCCCACTCACTCTGTCTCCGTCTCTCAAAAATGAATAAATGTGTAAAGGAATTTTTAAAAAGTAAAAAAGAAAGTGATCCAGTTTCATTCTTCTGCATGTAGCCATCCCATTTCCCCGACACCACTTTTTGAAGAGGTTGTCTTTTTTTCTTTTTTCTTTTTACATAGGATAGTCTTTCTTACTGTGTCAAAAATTAGTTGACCATGTAATTGTGCGTCCATTTATGGGTTTTCCATTCTGTTTCATTGATCTATGTGTCTGTTTTTGTGCTAGTACCATACTGTCATGATGACTGCAGCTTTGTGACAGAGTTTGAAGGCCTGAGATATGATTTCTCCCATTTTACTCTTCTTTTTCTCAAGATTACTTTGGCTATTCTGAAAATTTTGTGATTATATACAAACTTGAGGATTGTTTGTCCTAGGTCTGTGAAAAATGCTGGTGGTATTTGTAGAGAGATTGCATGAAATATGTAAATTGCCTTGGGTAGTATAGATATTTTAAGAATCTTTACTCTTCTAATCCATCAGATTGAAATGTTTTCTTTTCCATTTCTTTGTGTCCACTTTATTTTCTTTGATAAGTGGTCGATAGTTTACAGAGTACAGGTCTTTTATCTCTTTAATGAGGTGTATTCCTAGGTATCTTCTTGTTTTGACTGCAGCTGTAAATGGGATCAATTTCTTGATATCTTTTCTACCACTTCATTATTGGTGTATAGAAATGGAGGTGTTTCCTGTATGTTGATTTTATATCATGCACCTTTGCTAAATTCGTGTATCAGTCTAGCAATTTTTTGATGGAGTCATTCGTACTTTCTACATGGATTATTACATCATATGCAAATAGTAAAGGAGTTTGATTTCTTCTTTGTGAATTTGTATGCCTTTTATTTTTTTTTGTTGTCTGTTGATGCCAGGACTTCCAGTGCTATGATCAATAACAATGATGAGAGTGGACATCTCTGTCTTGATCCTTACTGTAGAGGGAAAACTCTCAGTCTTTCCACATTGAGCATGATATTCGATGTGGGTCTTTCATATATAACTTTTATCATGTTGAGGTATGTTCTCTCTAACCCTACTTAATTGATATTTATATAATGGATACTTCCAATTTGAAGGCGTAGATATTTACAGTTGTTAGATATTGTTGGAGAGACCCCTTAAACGTGATATAGTTCCCTTCTTCAGCTCCTGTCGTTGGTTTAAAATCTAATTTGTCTGGGGCACCTGGGTGTCTCAGCTGGTGAAGCATCTCATTTCATCTTTATTTATTAATTTAATTTATTCATAGTTTATTTATTGGTGAATCTTCTTTCCTTCAGATCAGTCCTCTGCAGAATTTCCCCTTTGCCTTTAGTGAGGAGTCTTTGGACCTTATCAAGTGTGTGGCAAGTTTTAACTAGGTGTATTTTGGTCTGCTTGTTAGAAAAGGCTGGATCACAGTTCATCTGAAGCTGAAGCTTTGCAGCACTACATGATCAGTAGAGTTGGTGTGTGGGAGAAGGGGTGGTGTGCTTGTCTTCTGGGGAAGGACCTGCTGCACTGGTTCTCAGGCAGACTTGCCCTTATAAAGGTGCACCTTCAGGGAGCAGGGAGATAGGGCTTGGCGGAAGCAGCTTCAGCTTCCGCTGAGGGTGTTGTGTTGCTCACTGACATTTGGCAATGCTGATGGGTCATGGTAAAATTGCATTGCCCCGCTCTCATCCCCAGGGAGGGGAGTTTGTGCCCATCCCTGTTCAGGAAGCCCTATCAGAAGAGTGAACAATCTCCCCTGATGTCCCAGGCTTCTGTCAAGACCCTGACTTCACCCTCTGTGTGTCTGACCCATATGTCTGCTTGGTGGCACAGTGCTCCTTTGTTTTATCTCAGGCACATGGATGCTGGGTTTCAAAACTCCAAATTTTAGAACTCAGAGCGGCATGGACTTGCACTGATCCTCTGGAGGAAGATCTCACTGCTCTGGGGCTGGTGACTGTTTGTCCCAGAAAAGCAGTCACATGACCATGCAGGGATTGGAGTTTATGATCAAGGACAGACAACGGTGGGCTTCCAGTAGCCTCTGCTACTGTGCTAACTAATGGAGCTGCTCAATGGTGCCTGCCTTCTCTTTTGTCCCCTAAGAGGCAGTACCACTTCTCACAAATGCACTCCAAGAAGGGAAACTGTCTCTCCTGAAACTACCTAGGGGGTCCTCTGACCACAGTGTCCACTCCTGGACCTTTGCTCTTCTCTACTAGAGCACCACTAGGCTCACCAGGCCTGACTTTGGTGATGGGACAGATTTCTAAAACTAGAGTGTGAGCTCCTATGCTCACAAGAACTTGTGACAATAAGCCCTTCATCTTTTCCCAGCCAGCGGTGCTGGGAAATAATTTTTCTTGCGCAATCCCTTGTGCACTGCTTTCTCTCTTCCTCTTTCTCTCTCCCCTCTCCATGATCAGGGCTACTTCTACTCCATACCATCCTACTACTCCACCGTCCTATACACATGCTATATATAGATGTGTTATACATTTACTTTGAAAATAAAATGAAAAGTAAACATCTAAGTTCCATTTTTGAACAAAGAGCTTTTTTAGTAATGTTTTAATAAAAATATAGCCTTTAAATTTCACATACTTAAGCTTTAACATATTTTATTTATTTATTTATTTATTTAGTCTTTTATTTATGAGAGAGTGTGAGCAGCAGTGGGGAGAGCAGAAGGAGAGTGAGAGAGAATTACATGCATGTTCCACACCCAGCACAGGGCAAGACATGGGGCTCGATCCTAATCCATGAGATCAGATCATGTCATCCTGAGATCATGACCTGAGCCAAAATCAAGAGTTGGACACTTAACCTGTAGTTCTCTTTTTTTACTGGATCTCTGTCTGGCTTGGGAATCAGAGTGATGCTGGCTTCATAAAATGACTCTGGAAGTTTTCCTTCGATTTCTATTTTTTGGAATAGCTTGAGAAGAATTGGTATTAATTCTGTTTTAAACGTCTGGTAGAATTCCTCAGGGAAGCCATCAGGTCCAAGGCTTTTATTTGTTGGGAGATTTTTGATCACTGATTTGATTTCTTCACCAGTTATGGGTCTGTTCAGATTTCCTATCTCTTCCCGTGTGAATTTTGGTAGTGAGTGTGTGTTTAGGAATGTGTCCATTTCTTCTAAGTTGTCCGATTTGTTGGCATATAATTTTTCATAGTATTCCCTGATAATTGCTTGTATTTCTGAGGGGTTGGTTGTAATAAGTCCATTTTCATTCATAATTTTGTCTATTTGGGTGCTCTCTCTTTTCTTTTTGAGAAGCATGGCTAGAGGTTTGTCAATTTTGTTTATTTTTTCAAGAAACCAACTCTTGGTTTCATTGATCTGTTCAATTGTTTCTTTGGTCTCTATGTTGTTTATTTCTGCTCTGATTTTTGCTATTTATCTTCTTCTACTGGTTTAGGGTGTTCTTGTTGCTCTGCCTCTTTAACAGATGGTGTTGGGAGAACTGGACAGCAACATGCAGAAGAATGAAACTAGATCAATTTCTCACACCATACACAAAAATAAACTCAAAATGGATAAAGGACATGAACGTGAGACAGGAAACTATCAACACCCTGGAAGAGAAAGCAGGAAACAACCTCCTTGACCTCCACCGCAGCAACTTCTTCCTTGACCCAAACCCAAAAGCAAAAGAATCAAGAGCAAAAATTAACTATTGGGACCTCATCAAGATTAAAAGCTTCTGCATGGCAAAGGAAACAATCCATGAAACTAATAGGCAACCAACAGAATGGGAAAAGATAGCTGCAAATAACATATCAGAAAAAGGGTTAATATCCAAAATCTATAAGGAACTCACNGTGTTATGCTTATCGAAATAAGTCAGGCAGAGAAGGACAAATATCATATGTTTGCACATATAGGAGGATTAGGAGGAACTTAACAGAGGACCATGGGGGAGAAGAAGGGGGGAAATGGTGGGGGAGAGGGAGAGAGGTAAACCATGAGAGACTCTTGAATGATGAGAACAGAGGACTGATGGGTGTGGGGGGAAGGGGGGATTGGGCATGGAGGAGGGCACTTGTGAGGATGAGCACTGGGTGTTATATGGAAACCAACTTGACAATAAACTATTTGTAAAAAAAGAAAAAGAAAGAAAACTACGTACAGTAGGTTAATTTATTTTGTGGACTAAATTTTTCAAATAAAATCTTTTTCAAATAAAAAAGATTTGGACACCTAACCAACTGAGACACCCAGGCACTCCAAATATTAAACATTTAAAAAACTATTTTATCATAGCTAATCGGATGTAATGCCATTTAGACATCAACTATGGCTATCATATTCTTTTCAGCTGACACATCATATGGCACCAAAATATTAGATGGTTATTTCCTACTTGTATAAAATGTTAAAGTAAGCACTCCAAGTCTACATTCATTTAGTAAGAGGCCCCAGGCAGGAGGAGTGAGAAGGGGCTAACCATCCTCAAGGGCAGGGAACAGATAATGTGGTGAACTGCAGAAACAGCTGTGGTGGTGCAATTGCCATCTCTTTCTTCTGTGTGGCCCGAGCTATTGCCTGGCGTTTGTATCAGTCTTGATTCATCACAGTGCTTTCTTGTGATGTGAGCACAATTTCTGGCCAATCATCAGTGCTCTTTCAGATTGGTCTTGTTCAGGTGGCCTATCGCCTGGCAGCTCAGCTGGCCAATCACAGAAGACTTTCTCATTGGCCCTCCTGACATCTCCTGGACATTTCCTGACATTTTCTGGACACCCTGTTTTAAAGGGAAACATGTTAACTTTCTTCAAGATGAAAAATTAATATTTGGGATGTATTTATAGTACGGTCATGGTATGTTGAAAGTCTCAAGTGGTACAAAGCCAGGTGTGTCACTTAAAGTCACCATTCTCTATAGCACACCAATATGAATCCATACATGACCCATGAGACTCCATCAAATGTCACATGTCAGTGGTATATCTAACAACATGGCGCTAGAGCAAATGTTACTCTCAACTCATCATCAGAGCTTAAAAAGAAGCCTAAAAATGGTCAATATCATGTATCGTACATCTTTAAACAATAAAAAAGGTAAATCTGGAGAAGATGGAGACAAATCACAAGTCATTAAAGGCTTGCCAAAACCATATTTAGCACTCATTAGAGGAGATAACAAAATCCAGACTTTCAACACATTGAAAGTATCATGTCCAGCCTCCAATTAAAAAAAATACAAACAAAAAACAATATCCAAAGAAGTAGGAAAGTGGAACACATAATAGAGGAAAAATAATCCCACAGCAAAAGACCCCCAAATGAAAGGTGACAATATATAGAGAGACATCATCAATAGGAGTTCTTCACGCAAACAATGGTGCCAGATGGGCACTGTAATCTATAAAGAAATGAAGAGGGTAGATAAGTGAATGGAAAAATATGAGTCTTTCATCATCTCATTTAAAATTTTCCTCTACAAGATACTGGAGTGTTTTAGGAAATGTAAAACCACTAAATTGTTGTGTCTACAGCAAGTGCCAAGTAAAACATAGGAGAAGAATGGAACAAAGGTCAGAAAGGAAAAATGGAAGTCAATGCTTTGTTGTGTGCATACTGTTCATAGAGTTAGGTAACTTTTATATTTGTGGAAATCTTATTTGATGGCAGAATGTGACAGATTAATTAAAGACCATATTTTCAAGCCTCAAGCAACCAGTAAGACATAGTAACACTCCACTTAGAAAAGAAGGATAGCCAGTAAAGTATTCCTAGATATTCCAGAGGAAATACCAAAATAATTTTCATGAATCACAATAAACTGAGGGGTGACTGGGTGGCTCAGTCAGTTAAGGGTCCAATTTATAAATTTGGCTGAGGTCATAATTTCATGGATTGTGAGACTGAGACCCACACAGGGACAGAACAGAATCTGCTTGGGATTCTCCCTCTCTCTGCTCCTCCCCAGCTCACACTCTCTCTCAGAATAAATAAGCATTAAAATAAAAGTAAGAAATAAAGAGAAAAAAGAGGTAAAAACAGAACAAGTGTGACCAACATAAATAACATTAACACCCTAGCTAGATTTCCCTGTGACACAGTCCCTGGATAACTCCTGTTGCCTCGGTGCACATGACTGTGACCAGTTGGAGACAGCACCAGGTGAGAAGGGCTGGATACTCAAACTCAGGTACCTGAAATGTGTGAAGACCAAGGACAGGGTGTTGAGAGAACATGGGGGAGTAGAGAGTTGATGTGCTGTGGGATGTAAGGGACTCCCAGCAGCCAGCCGTGTGCTCCAGATTCCCCGGGTGAACACTGGATGGGTGGCATCAGCTACATGGAGACTTTCTCTGTGACTATCTTCACTGTCCCTCCTACACTTGACTTTTTTTATTTGAGTGTGTGTGTGTGTGTATAATTAGTATACCTACAGACCTCAAACCATAGCCTGACACCAAATCCCACAAATCAATATCTGAGGATTTACTCCCCCACTGGACTTTATTTTCCCCATTGGATGACATGCTCTGAATAGAGAAGTTGCAAAATGACATACATGAAGCTTTTGTCACCATACCAATTATCCAAACCATTTATCTTGCAAGAAAATGAGGGACTGAAATTCAATGCAAGTTCTGCAACAGTAGGGAAGAACTCTGACATGAATGCATAACACATGGAAAAGTAATAATGAATGTGACCATGGCCTGGACTCCAGTCCTCCTCTTATTACTCTACCACTGCACAGGTACAGCAAGGCCTTCGGGACAAAGGGACGCCCTTTAGCTCGTGAGAGCAGTACTGCCACAAGTTTTGAGAAAATTTACCGTTTCTTCCCCATCACCCATGAGTGTTTGTGTTTTAAGGCTCCATGTCCCAAAGAGTTTACTCAGCCACCCTCCATGTCTGCAACCCTGGGATCCAAAGCCAACCTCAACTGCACACTGAGCAGCAGCTTCAGTGTCAGCAGTTATTCTATCAGTTGGCTCCAGAAGAAGCCAGGTTGGCCTCCCCGGTATTTCCTGTGGTTCTATTCAGACTCAGATAAGCACCAGGGCTCCGAGGTCCCTGGCCGCTTCTCTGAACCCAAGATGGCTCAGCCAATACAGCGTTTCGGCTCATGTCTGACTGAAGCCTGAGGATGAGGCTGACTCTTATTGTGCTACAGCTCATGGCGGTGGGAGCAGCTACCATTACTCACAGTGTCTCAGATAATGAGTAAGTGAGATAAAACACTTGGTCCCACAGACCTTGCCTCTGAACTTCTTTTCAGGGAGATGTGGAGACACATTCGTGGGACACTGTTCTACTGAAAGACTTGCCAGTAAACTGGGGTTAGAGGGGCACCTAGTAGGCTCAGTCTGTGAAAAGGACAACTCTGGACTTCAGCTCAGGTCACTGTCTCATGATCATGAGACTGAGCCCCACCTCAGGCTCTATGCAGGGTGTGAAGCCTTTGTGGTATCCTCTCTCCATCTCTCTGCTACCCCTTCTCAAAATTAAATAAACACTAACAAAACTGGGGTAATAGACTCATGTTTGAATGTAAAGTGAGACAGTACAGGACATACCAGGAAGACAGGGACAGATAAGGTGTCAGAGCCCAACCGCACATCCCCACGGGGTCTGGAAATGAGAAAGAATAAACACTGTGTCTGCACCTGAACGTGGTGTCAGTGAAAATTCATCCCCACGTCAGTTCCATCGTGTTGTTCCATATAGTGTGATTTTGTGTCACTGGTGATGCATCCACAGCTGACATAATGACAAATAACCCTGGTCGAAGACAGTGTCCTCTCTCTGAGCCAGGTACATATGATCTTGGACCATATCCTATTGACCCCCCACCCCCACCGATAATACCCCAAAGCCCTTCCTCCTCTTCTCGCCTGTGCCTCGCTGTCCCTCAGGCTTCAGTTTCTCCCTCTCGTGCTTCAGGTCTGAACTCCGCGTCCACATAAGTTTTCAGAGAAAATGGAAATGATATTGTTGCAGTTTCCAGTCTCATGGGCCCATCACTAGGGAGGAGAATGAGCAGAAAATAGAGCTGCATGATTCCCCCAACATTTTCTTTCCTGGTTCTGTCATTTGACACCACCTGGACTTCTTTTTTAAGTTTATTTGATTATTTTCAGAGAAAGAGAGAGAGAGCATGAGCAGTGGAGGGAGGGAGGGACTGAGAAACTATCCCAAGCAAGCACAGTGCTGCCAGCACAGAGTCCAATGCGGGGCTCTATCTCACAAACCTGAAGATCATGAACTGAGCCAAAACCAAGACTTGGATGCTTAACGAACTGAGCCACTCAGGTGTCCCAAGACCTGGACTTCTGATTCAGCACATCGTTACCATGTCTGCTCTCATGTTAATCCTCATTGTCCAAAAAATCCTCTCCCAGGGATAAAGTTTTTGAGATAATTGCCTTTAAATGCAAGATACAAGACAGCTAACTCGCAAGATGTGGAGAACCAATAAGAGGAACATAAGGCCATCTCATACCATTTTTGATAACACACACACACACACACACACACGGAACACACACAGGAACACACATAAAATATTCTCCTCTCTCTGAGGGTACAGTAGCCTAGACTCGGCGGCAGTTTATCAGGGTTCTCAGTCCTGCCAGAAGTCAGGTTCAACCTGGGCTCACCTAGCTGTTCTCAGTATCAGAATGTCCATCATCAGAAAACACCACAACATCTAGTGTGACTGGGGTCCTGACACCAAGGCAGCCAGGGCATGCCCTGAGCACCTGCTCTTCTGGGACAAGGCTCATGTTCAGGAATCCCAGGGCAAGTCACTATCCCATGGGCAGTTAAGCCTCTGACCATCTCTAGGCTCCAGTCAACACCCGAGGCTGATCAGTACATTGATTCTGGAGAAGCAGCCTCCGTGTGCTCCCACAGACATCATGGGGACACATTTTCTCTACCTCTCCAACCCTGTAATGTGACCTTTGACGATAAACTTCTGGGACCCGTGGGCTTTGGATAATAGAGAATCCATTCCTTCATTCAAGGGTGGCTGAATGAGCAATTGTTCTATCCTGAAATTGCGGGACACAAGTCACAGGGACTGTAGGAGTCCCCACCCTAGAGATCTGTCTGTGTTTGGTAATCCCATCACTGAGATGGCTCTGAAAGTCATGGGAACAGTCTTCTCATGGAATCCAAGGGACACCAAACAGGGCTTTCCTCCCTACAGGACCAAATCCATGATATAAAAGTTATGAGTATATACCTATATGTATGTCTATAGCTATATATATCTGTAACTATATCTACATCTATGTCTCTATGTCTCCATCTATCAATCAATCAATCTAATAAGAACTGGAATAAAAAATCAAACTATTTTTCAAAAAATTTGAGACTCTTTTTGAACCAAAACATAGTCAATCCTTTTCCATTCTTGTTCCATCAGTAGTTTAACCAAATATTCCATCCATATATCCTCTGCAATAAAAACAGATCTGGGAAAAGAATATTCATGATTAAACCTGCATCTTCATGATTACCTGGGTCCCTTGAGTCTGGAGCAAGTATTATAAAGACCTCATTGAACTTGGCCATTTCTTTTGATCCCCGCAGCTCTGGAGCAAGGTTAGGGCCATGTCCATTACAAGCCCCTCCCCCCCTCACCATGTCAACCCTGACTGTGTCCCACCTTCTAGGAGAAATGACTGTGGTAGATGAAAGAACCCTCCTGATGAGGAGGCTACCCACTCCAGGATGCACAGGACAGTCCCCATGGTGAGGATCATGAGACCAAACTTCAGCCTGGCTGAGACTATGGGACAGACCCTGAAGCAAATGCTAAGCCTGACCAGAAAACTACAATGCACCCTCAATTCAGCCCTCTGGGCAGATCACTGCCCAGCTTCTGTTTCAGAGGCTGTGTCCTTCTGTGGCTGCTCCTAACCCTAGTCATGGTTCATGCCCTCAGGGGTCCACCACCTAGGGCTCAGCAAAGAACAGACTGTGGGCCCATGCCTGGCACAGAATGATTCAGGGTGTAGCACATAGGCTCCCCATGCCATTTCCATGAAAGGGTATCCTACTCACTACTCACACACTTGGCAGGCACCCGGGCCCAAACCCTCTGCCTGACATGCACCCTGACACACACCCTCAGCTAAGCCCTCCTGGGGAACCACTTACCCTGCTGTTGCCTCCAGGTCTTTCTCAGGATAGGACCTAACCCTAACCCTAGCCATCGTTTTGGCCCTCAAAGGGTCCACCAAGCAGGTGTGAGAAGAGAAGTGACTTGAGGCCCTTGACTGGCACAGAATCGCTCGGTGAGAAAGCCTGATGATCACTATGACATTTCCATGTGAGGCTTGGGCCTGCAGGAGACCCTGAGTCAAAGCCTCTGCCTGGCCCACAGAGACACCCGGCCCTTGGAGCCAGACCCTAAGTCTAACCCGCCCTTATCCAGTGCCCTCCATTCAGCCCTTGGGGGAGAGTCCTGCACTGCTGTTCGTTCATCATGCCCTGTGCCCTCCCAGAACCCAAACCTAACCCTGACCATGGCTCTGGCCTCTAGAGGTGTCAAGCCCCAAGTGTGGGCCAGGAATGGAATTGGTGCTCATGGCCACCCAGAATTTCCTCAGTAAAAGCCAGAAGTTCATAATAACATGTATAAAGCTGGGATGGACTTGCAGAAGTGGATCATGAGCCTAAACCTCGGCCTCTCTGAGACTATTGGCTAGAACCTGAAACCAAACGCTAAACCTGACCAGAACACAACTACACACACCCTCAACTCAGCCCTCTGGACAAATCACTGCATGCATGTTGTTTCAGAAGCTGTGTCCTCCCGTGGCTGGATTCTAACCCTAGCCATGGTTCATGCCCAGCGGGACCACTCTCTAGGTGTCAGCAAAGAACAGATGCAGGCTCCTGCTAGACACAGAATAACTCAGTTAGAAGCACAGAGGTTCCCCATGACATTTCCAAAGCAATGGTGGGGCTACAGAAGGGGATTCTCATGTCAGTCCCACCCACTGCCCACACACTCAGCTGGACCCCCAGCAAAAATCCTCGGCCTGACATGCACCCTGACCTTTTCCCTCAACTCAGTCATCCTGTGGAACCACTGCCTTGCTGTTGTTTCTGATCCTGTCTCAGCCCAGGGCACAACCCTTACCCTAGCCTTGTCTTTGGGCTCAGGTTACCGCCTCTTAGCTCTGAGGAATGATTGGACTTGAGGCTCCTGACCAGCGCCAAATTCGTCAGGGAGGAAGGTGGAAGATCACCGTGACATTTTCATGTCTGCTATGGAGTTCCAGGAAGGGATTGAGAGCTATAAGACTGTCCCACACAATCAACCAACCTCTGAACCCAACCTTAAGCCTGACCCACACCCTCACATGTGCCGTCAACTCATCCCGCCATGGAGATCACTGTAGTGCTGGCAGTTCACACCCTGCCACCACCAAGACCCAAACCCTAACTCTAGCCATAGTTCCGGTCCTGAGAGGGTCCACCAAACAGGTGTGGGCAGAGAAGTGAGTTGGGGCCCTTGACTAGTGCGGAAACTCTCAGCAAGAAAGCCTGATGTTCACTATGACATTTTCACACGAGGTTTGGGCCTGCAGAAGGAGATCCTGAGCCAAAGCCTCCTCCTGGCTCACAGAAGCAGGTGGCCCTTGAAGCCAGCCCCTAATGCTCACCCATGCTCTATGAAGCACCCTCCACTCAGCCCTTCGGGGAGCGCCCTGCTTGGCTGTTGGTTCATCCCCTGCCTCCTCCCAAGACCTAAACCCTAGGCATGAATGTGGGCCCTACTGTGGGCCAAGAATGGAAGTTCCACATGACATTTTCAAGGCCAGGATGGGGCTGCAGAAGCAGATCATAATCCCACACCTCAGCCTCCCTGAGACCATTGTCCAGGTCCTGAAGCCAAACACTAAGTCTGACCAGAACTCTGACAAGCACCATCAACTCAGTCCCCTGAGAAGATCAGTGCATGGCTATTGTACAGAGGCTGTGTCCTCCTGAGGCTTAATATAACCCTAGCCATGGTTCTTGCCCTCAGGTGGCCCATGTCCTGGTTATCAGCAAAGAACAAGATCGGGGCCCGTGCCCAGCATAGAGTGGTTCAGGGATATCCACTCACTCCCAACACTGTTATTTAACATAGTACTGGAAGTCTTAGCCAGGGAAGACCACACAAAAACAAAAGGCATCAATCAGCAAGGAAAAAGTCAAGCTTTTACTATTTGTAGCTGATATGATGCTTAATGTAGAAAGCCTGAAAGACCACCAACAAATGGCTTAAACCGGTATATGAATTGAGTAAATTTGCATGATACAAAATCAATGTACAGATCTATTGTACATCTGTACACCAATAATGAAGCACCAGAAAGAGGAATCAGGGAATGAATTCCATTATTAAATGCACCAAGCCATCAGATATCTAGGAATAAAACTAGCTACAAAGATAAAAGATCTGTACTGGGAAAACTATAGTATATTTTTAGAAGAGATTGAAGATAACACAAACAAGTGGAAAAACATTCCATGCTTATTGATTGGAAGAATAAATCTTGTTAAAATGTCTACATTATCCAGAGCAATCTACAAACTTAATCTAATACCTATCAAAATAAGACCAGAAATTTTCAGAACCAGGACCAACAACCCTGAAATATGGATGGAAATACAAAAGACCCCTAAGAGAAAAAGCAACTGTCAAAAACATCAAGAAAGCTGGGGGCATCACATTTTGGACTTCAAGCTTTATTATAAACCTGTCATGATCAAGACAACATGGTACTGGAACTAAAATAGACAAATAGATCAATGGGAACGCCCAACAAAAAAACAAAACAGAAATCAGCCCACAACTATATGGTCAATTAATCTTCATCAAAGTAAGAAACAATATGTAATGCAAAAAATAAGTCTTTTCAAAAAATAGTGTTTAGAAAAGTGGAGAGCAACATGCAAAATAAAAAAAAAAAGATTCCACTTTCTTATACATAAAAATAAATCTAAAATGGATGAAAGGTTAAATTTCAGACAAGGTGTCATCAAAATGCTGTAAGAGCGGTGCCTCGGTATCTCTGTCAGTCAAGCATCCAACTTTGGCTCAGATAATGCACTCGTAGTTTGGGGTTTTGAGTCCTGTAAAGGGCTTAGTGCTGACAACTCAGAGCCTGGAGACTGCTTCAGGTTCTGTGTCTCCCTCTCACTCTACCCCTCCCATTCTTGCACACTGTCTCTGTCTCTCCCAACAATAAACAAACATTAAATTAAAAAAAAAAAAACTAAAATTTCCAGAAGAGAACACAGGTAGTAATCTCTTTGACATCAGCCATAAAAGCTTTTACTAGACGTGACTCCTGAGGTATGGAAAACAAAAGCAAAAATAAATTGATGGAAATTCATGAAAAAAAAAAGACAAATGAAAAGCTTCTGCACAGTGAAGGGAAAAATGAAGAAAATTAAAGGCAACCTATGGAACAGGAGAAAATATCTGCAAATAACATATCTGGTAAAGGGTTATTATCCAAAACATATTAAACAGTTATCAAACTCAACATCCAAAAACTAAGTAATACAGTTTAAAAATGGGTAGAAGACATGAATGGATATTCTTTGAAAGAAGACATCCAAATGACTAACAGGCACACGAAAATTTGCTGAACATCACTCGTCATTAGGAAATACAAATCAAAACTACAATAAGATAGCACTTCATACTCATCACAATGGCTAAGATGAACAACACAGGAAATAAGAGTCAGTAACTGAACTAACATAATCACTGCAGAAAGATTTCCCATTATCATTATTAGAGAGGGGTTCTCTGGGCATTCAGACAAACAGCCCGGGGATGGTCCCAGTGTCCCATGTTCAGAATAACAGGGCTGGTCCCACACACATATGTGAAGACTCCTTAAGGCTGCAGAGTGGAATGGCCCAGATCCTATGTGCAGACTGGCCTATAACTCACCAGGGAGGGAGGCAGGGAGGGTCAACAGAGAAATGGGCTTCCATGTTGTGCGGCCCACTGTGGGCTGAGATGAACAAAGACCCTGTGGCAGACTTTCCACCAGGACCTCACCTCTAGTGTACCTCATATATAAATCTAAGGCATGGCATGCTCAACTTTTAAAAACTGACATCTGTGACACAGAAATAAACACTGGAGAGAAACATAATGTGCATACACATCACTCAGCCAAAATGCCATCTCCCTGACACATAATCCTCCCTCCCTTCTAGAAATGACCACAGGTTCACATTTGGTTATGTCATTCTCATGCCTGTCTGTGAATTGAACTCCACTAAACAATCAATACTGTTTGAAACGTGGGTTCTTTATTCCTCTAGGCTCCCTCAGGAGGTGATGGTGCTCAACCAGGGATGAGCAACCAATTTCATGGGCTCCTGACAAGGTCCTTGGCTCAGGGCTTATCTGGAAGGTGTGTAGGAGGGCAGGGGTAGCAAGGAAACCTCTTGACATTTTCCGTGTCATCAGGCTCAGGAAGAACCCTGTTTCCACCCCTTTCCCTCCTTCTTCTCCCCAGTAACATGGCCATCAGTTTTGTGAATCTCTGACTGTGGTCTCTGGGTGGTCTGGAAGTTGGGCCTGTGTAGCAAACTCCAGTGTTAAGGTTTTCTACATCCAACCCCACCACCTTTTTCCCTTGCCTGCCTCGGCTAAGGAGACCTAATATCTAAATACTTGTGTTGCCAGACCGTCCATAGGACTCAGATATGACCCATGGGAGTAGGTCTCAGCTGGGACCTCTACACATGCTTCTGGTGTTCTGAGTAAGAGGGCTTGCCTAGGCATCACTGCCACTCATTCCCTGGGTTGAACTGGGATGTGACAATGGAGCGGTGACAGCCATTTACAAAGCCTGGGGATCAGAGCTGATTTCTCCATTAGATGCAGCAAGCACAGTGCCTAGGCCTACGATACTTTTTAGGGACCATGAAAATGTTTGAATTCCTTTTAAAATCACAAGAATAATAGAGCTCTAAGTGTCCATCAAGGGATGAATGGATCAAGAAGATGTGGTTCATCTGTACGATGGAATACTCCATGGCAATGAGAAAGAATGAAATCTGGCCATGTGTAGCAACATGGATGGACCTCGAGGGTGTTCTGCTGAGCGAAATAAGTCAGGCAGAGAAGGACAAATACCATATGTTTGCACATATAGGAGGATTAGGAGGAACTTAACAGAGGACCATGGGGGAGAAGAAGGGGGGAAATAGTGGAGGAGAGGGAGAGAGGCAAACCATGAGAAACTCTTGAATGCTGAGAACAAACTGAGGACTGATGGATGTAGGGGGAAGGGGGGAGATGGGCATGGAGGAGGGCACTTGTGTGGATGAGCACTGGGTGTTATATGGAAACCAACTTGACAATAAACTATTTGTAAAAGAAGAAGAAGAAGAAGAAGAAGAAGAAGAAGAAGAAGAAGAAGAAGAAGAAGAAGAATAGAGCTCTGAGTCTGAGAGATTCAGCTATATCATCATAGTCATAGAGGATGATATCAGTTTTCTGTTGCCTAGAGGAAGGAACTCACGAAAGCCAAAGCGAAGTGATAATGCATCCTGGAGAAGGAGAGATCAAGAGAATCACAGATTTACCAGGCATGGTTCAATTTAGCCACAGAATCAATACAACAGCTCCCCTGACCATACTATCATGCAACACGTTAAATGTCTCTCTTTAAAACCCCTGTAAATCAGCCTCTCAATTTCTGGAAGCTAAATTCATGTCCCCTAAGGCAAGTTTCTTGTGAGGTTGAAGACCTTTTCTTTCTTCAGAGGCTCTGAGTGTAAGGAGGTGAGGGTGGTTTCCTGGGATTCTTGGCATCTCAGTTCACCAGAACCTCCGAGGCCAAGCACCACCTCCTCAAGCATTGCAGGAACCTGGGACTCCCTTCCAGGAGGGAATTCTGGAGCTTCACATTTAGAACTGCTCTCTCTTCTTCCAGCTGCTTTATTTTCATCTTCTGTTTTTTTTCTGTGAACAGCTGGATGCACAGGTCTAGAAAGCAGGGCAGTGTTCTGAAATGTCGTCATGCACTGGGGAGTCCTCAGCATACAGAACATATTAAGCCATGTGTTTGGATGAGAAAAGCTAGAGAAAGAACATAAAGGAAAACGGGATCCTCCAGAAACAAGCCCTGGCATATTCCAGAATTTCCTGTGAAGTTGAGAGTTACCTGGAGTACAGTTCTTCTAACATCTTGACAGGTGAAACACGTTTACACTCTCATTACATGCAGATGGACACAGAAATAAAAGCTGACATTGACAGACTGCATAGTGTTTACTGGGTCCTTCACACCATTCATCCAATGGCTCCTTATGAAAACCACATGAAGTGGGTATTATGTTAAAGTTCATTATACAGATGAAGACATGAACCCTAATTAGATAAATGATTTTCCCAGGGTTGTGCAATGAGTGCAGAGAACAACTTTTGATCTCAGGAAAGGCTGACTGCATGGCTGTGCTTCTTGTGTGCCATCCTGAGTGTGACACGGAGTGCAGACAAATGCCTGCCTGAATGTCGTCCATTCCAACAGGAACAAAGCTGAGCAAGTCCCTGCGGGCAAGCCCTAGGTGCTCCACAAAACATGGGAAGATACTGGGAGTCCAGCCTTTAGGGCCTGGAGCTCTGTTCTGTTTCTGTGAGGTAAGGTGCACTATGGCAGACACATTCATTTATTCACCTGAGCAACCAATTTAACTGAATATCTATCATATGCCAAGTATTAAAAAGGTCACACAAACAGCCCCCGTGGGCTGATAAATTTTCAACAACTACCTTTCCAAATTTAAGTAAATAAATTTAGGAAACAATCAATTTGTAGCATTTCTTGATTTCCATTGTCTAAGTACTTCTACCATGATGACTCTGAACACAGAGTCAGGAAAAGTGAAAAACAGCCTCTCAGGTGTCAATACACATAGGCTGTAACACATCACTGGATGTCATAGTGAAGGAAGCATCCCACTGGGGAAATAAGGTAGTAAACACGTTATCACAAGGAGGTGTACTAACAGCCTTGGTAACACAGGTTCAGGAATGCCATGTCCCAGACATCAGGCCAGGCAGGGAAGCTTCAAGGAGGACCGAAAGTGTAACCCAGATAAACAGGATCAAGGAAAACTAGACAGGACGAGGCAGGTGAATTTGTGAGTTGTGTGAGGAGTGTTCCCTGTCAAGGGGAGAACTAGGCAAAGGCCGGGAAGGGAATCCATGTGGACTGAATGATGACCTAATATGCTTGAGGACAGAGTCAATAAGGGAGAGTTGTAGGATGGAGAAGGAGAGGCAAATGGGTATCCCACCAGGTAGAAACTTATAAATATGGTATAAGGTATTTGAACTGCACTGTGAAGATGAAGGTGCCTCTGGAAACAGGTCCTCTGGGAGTTGTGACTTCATGCCTTCTCCCATATGCCCAGGAACCTCTTATCTCCATCTGCATTCAATGCATGGTTCACCCAACAACGGAGAAGGAGCACACTGTGTCCTGGGAAGTACACAGTCCTGTTCACTGGGACAGTGCTTTATGGCTTGGGCACTTCATACAGTTTAAAGAAAGAACTTGGATGGATAGCTCCTGTTCAACTACAACTCTATACTGCATAGCACTAGATGGAGTCTGTTTCTTTAAATGTGGCCCGTCCTAAAGAACAAAGCATTTGTTAGTACAAAATACCTACTGTGCATGGAGTAGATTGAGGAGTTCAGTCCCTGTGCCCTTGGAGGTCACATTCTGGCGGGAAGACTACAGACAGAAGAAGCAATCAGAGTGATGTAACAGCCTGGGGGACCAGTGTGTGCGTACAGGAGATGGGCAGGGAGGGTGGGATATAGGCTGGTTTGTGCGGGTCCCTCTCTGTGAGGAACCTGCGGAAGTCTCCAGGGGATGAAGAGTACATGATTGCATGTGTAGGAAATTCCAGTCATTGTCCATGAAGACAGTTCCAGTGAACCACAAACAAAACAGAAACTGCTTCAGATCTAACATGTGAATTCACCAAGCTGTCACAATACAGCACAAACATGGAAAAATACCTTTTTTTTTCTATACACTAGCAGCAACAACATGGCAAATGAAATTTTAAAACACACCATTTGTCATCATGATGACACTAAGATCCAAGGCTAAAAACCATATACAAAACTTCCATGGTGAAGTCTATACAGCTGTGATGAAAGAAATCAAACACATAAATAAATGAGAAACATGTCATGCTCATGGATTAGAAGATGCAACATAGCAAAGATATCAAGTCTCTCTAGATTGATAGATGGGTTTCCACACATTTCATGTGGAAAGGCAAGCAATGTTTATTATATATACACAGACAAGCTTTTCCTAGATTTTCTATGGAAATTAAAAGGAACTAGGAGAGGTCAAAGAGCTCTGAAAAGGAAGAAAATTGGAGGAATTAGTATGCTCCATATGAAGATGTGGTGTTGGTGGAAGCAAAGACACAGGTCCAATGGAGAAGATGGGACAGAGAAATAAACCTATGTAGTATGGCTCTCTGATTTTTGTCAAATGTGAATCATGCAACTGTGAGGAGGGTCTTGTCAATGAAAGGTGTCAGACCCACTAGACATCCATTGGCAAAGAAACAAAAATCAAGACAAACAAAAAACCTTGATTTAAATTTCACACCTTATACAAATGTGAAATCAAATTGATTACAGCACACATTTAAATTAAAATGAGTTGGAAGGGGGCAAAATGACAGAGAAGTAAGGAGCTCCGTACTTGCACTCGCGCCCATACATCACACGGAAAAGATCTGAAGCCATTGGAAACCTTTCAAAACCTGAGATATTGAGAGAAAAAGGACGCAAAATCCACTGAGAAAGCCTTCTAACGTGAGTGCGAACTGGGGAAGATAAAATCGGGCCGGGATCGGAGACTCCAGGGTTGGAGGCGATCCCAATCTACGGGGAGTGAGAGGGGAAAAAGAGAGAGTCCGAGACAGAAAAACCTCCGCTCGGGGGAAAAACGTCCGCTCGGGGCATAGAAAGACCATACTTGCCAAATACCAGCACGCCAGGTCCCCTCGCGCCAACTGGTCCCGGGGGGCTGAGCGCATAGACTGCTTTTTTGTACTTGCTCCTGGTGGGCTGGACTTCAGAGTAGCAGTGCACCTGCCGCCATTGTCTTCCCAGGCGGCTTGGGCCCCTGGAAGAGCCGCGCACGGACACCGGGCATCTGCGCTCCTGGCTGGCTGGCTGGAACTCTAGAGGGAAGGCAAAGAGCTAAAAACTGGGAAATTTGTATTTGAGTTCATGTTTCGGGTGACGTCCATAGAGGGACCTGGTTTTCCTCACTCCAGCAGGCTCGGGCTACGCGCACCCGGCAGGCAAGCCCCTACCCATGCTCGCCAGCCGGACCCACAGAAGGAAGCAGCAATTCTGACTCCACCCCCAGAGCGAGGTGGGAGGCCTGGAATTACCCCGATGGGGTTGTCTGGGAAGTTGTGTCTAAGGCAATCTCAGCGGGGCGCGCGGACTGGGATTTGGAGACTGGGACTGACCTGAGTTGAAGAGTGCAACCAACTTTGGCTACGCCCCCGGTACGGGGAGCTTACATGCCCAAAAAAGCGAGGTGCAGCGCTTGGTTCAAGAAGGGACTGGAGCACCATCACTCTCCTCCCCAAAATCACCAAGGCAGAACTCCCGCCTGAGGCATTGGATCACACCACGCCCATCCCTTCTTAAGAGCTGCCGTCCTCCCTTTTTTTTTTCCTTTTTTTCTTCTTCTTTCTCTTTTCTCTCTTTTTTTCCCAGAACACTGACCTGATTAACTCTGGTCGCTGGCTTCCTTAAACAATCACAATGAGTCCATTCTGTAAATGTAAATTCTATACCTACCGACATTTTCATCTCTTTCTCTCAGGAGTAATTAGACTATACAGTTTCTCTGGATAACACCAGCATCCTTCTCTCACCTATCCAACCATATTCTACCCTTTACCTCTTTGAAAAAAGGTTCGTATCCCTTCTGCCTGTTCATTCTATTTCCAATTTTACCCCAATCCCGCCCTGTCCTGTCTCTCTTTCTCTATGCTCTTCAACGAGCACTGCATACACACGGCTATGTAACAGTAGCTGGGAAATCCGGTTATGCTTTAAACCATTCTTTGTCCATTGGTTTTCTTCTTTTTTCCTTTTCTTTTCTCCTTTTTGACCCTTTTATGCATTTTATACTCCCTATTGTTCACCCTCCCTCCTCCGTCTTTTCTCTTAACTTTTTAATTTCCCCTCTCACTTTGCATGTTAGTTGAATTAGCCTGTGCGTTTGTGTGCTCCTGCTCCCTGTGTGTTTGTCTGTCTGTTTTGGTTTATAGGGCTACCTCAAGAAACAAGCCAGAGGACACAAGGTGGAGAGTCCCAAATATCACTACGTATAGGAAAACAAAATAACCAAGGTCCCAAAAAGAGAGACCAGGGGATACCATTCAAAAAACACTCTCTGAAAGGATAGGCCCTGGACAGTCAAAGAGTCTGTTTGGATATAGCAGCGCTCATAGATACAGAGAGCATAACAGGTCTTTAAAGCCAACAAGAGCTGGAAAGTTAACTAAAATGACGAAACGAAAGAGCTCTCCTCTAAAGAAACTCCAAGATGAAATGAAAGCTAAAGAACTGCTCAAAACAGATATCAGCAGCATAAATGAACAAGATTTTAGAATAATAATGGTAAAATTAATAGCTGGGCTTGAAAAAAACATAGGGGACATCAAAGAAACTATGGCTACAGACAGAATGNTGACACGGGAAGAAATAGAAAATCTGAACAGACCCATAACTGGTGAAGAAATCGAATCAGTTGTCAAAAATCTCCCAACAAATAAAAGCCGTGGATATGATGGCTTCCCAGGGGAGTTCCACCAGATATTTATAACGGAATTAATACCAATTCTTCTCTACATATTCCAGAAAATAGAAATTGAAGGAAAACTTCCAGACTCATTTTATGAAGCCAGCATCACTCTGATTCCCAAGCCAGACAGAGATCCATCAAAAAAAGAGAACTACAGGCCAATATCCTTGATGAATACGGATGCAAAAATTCTCAACAAGATACTCACAAATCGAATTCAACAGCACATAAAAAGAATGATCCACCAAGATCAAGTGGGATTCATTCCTGGGTTACAGGGCTGGTTCAATATTTGCCAATCAAACAATGGGATCCATCACATCAACAAAAGAAAAAATAAAAACCATATAATCCTGTCGATAGATGCAGAAAAAACATTTGAAAAAATACAACATCCCTTCTCAATAAAGACCCTCGAGAAAGTCGGGATAGAAGGAACTTACTTAAACATCATAAAAGCCATCATGAGAAGCCCTCAGCTAACATCATCCTCAACGGGGAAATACTGGGAGCTTTCCCCCTGAGATGAGGAACATGACATGGATGTCCATTCTCACCACTGTTGTTTAACATAGTGCTGAAAATCTTAGCATTAGCCATCAGACAACAAAAGGAAATCAAAGGCATCAAAATTGGCAAAGAAGAAGTCAAACTTTCACTTTTCGCAGATGACATGATACTGTACATAGAAAACCTGACAAACTCCACCAGAAGCCTACTGGAACTGATCCAAGAATTCAGCAAAGTTTTAGGGTACAAAATCAAAGTTCAGAAATCAGTTGCATTTTTATACACCAATAATGAAGCAACAGAAAGAGAAATCAGGAAACTGATCGCATTCATAATTGCACAAAAAAACCTTAAAGTACCTAGGAATAAACCTAACGAAGGATATAAGAGATCTGTATCATGAAAACTACAGAAAGCTATGAAGGAAATTGAAGAAGACACAAAGAAATGAAAAAATATTCCATGCTCATGGATTGGAAGAACAAATATAGTTAAAATGTCATTACTACCCAAAGTAATCTACACATTCAATGCAATCCCAATCAAAATTGCACCAGCATACTTCTCAAAACTAGAACAAACTATCCTAAAATTTGTATGGAGCCACAAAAGTCCCCGAATACCCAAAGTCACATTGAAGAAGGAAACCAAAACGGGAGGTATCAGTGTCCCAGACTTTAATCTCTACTACAAAGCTGTCATCACCAAGACAGTATGTTATTGGCATAAAAACAGACACATAGACCAATGGAATAGAATTGAGAACTCAGAATTGGACCCCAAAATATACAGCCAACAAATCTCTGACAAAGCTGGAAAAAGTATCTAATGGAAAAAAGGCAGCCTCTTTAACAGATGGCGCTGGGAGAACTGGACAGCAACATACAGAAAAATGAAACTAGGTCATTTTCTCACACCATACACAACAATAAACTCAAATTGGATAAAGGACCTGAACCTGAGACAGGAAACCATCAAAACCTTAGAGGAGAAAACATGAAGCAACCTCCTTGACCTCCACCGCAGCCATTTCTTAATGGACACATCCCCAAAAGCAAAAGAATCAAGAGCAAAAATTAACTATTGGGACCTCATCAAGATTAAAAGCTTCTGCATGGCAAAGGAGACAATCCATATAACTAATAGACCTCCTACGGAATGGGAAAAGATACCTGCAAATGACATATCAGATAAAGGGTTAATATCCAAAATCTATAAGGAACTCACCAAACTCCACACCGGAAAAACAAACAACCCAGTAAAGAAATGGGCAGATATATGAACAGACACTTCTCCAAAGAAGACATCCAGATGGCCAACAGACACATGAAACGATGTTCAGCATCTCTCCTGATCAGGGAAATACAAATCAAAACCATACTTAGATACCACCTTACACCAGCCAGAGTGGCTAAAATGAGCAAACTACAGGACTCTAGATGATGGGGAGGATGTGGAGAAATGGGCACCCTCCTCCACTGTTGGTGGGAATGTAAACTGGTGCAGCCTCTCTGAAAACAGTGTGGAGGTTCCTCAAAAAGTTCACAATAGAACTCCACTATGACCTAGCAATAGCGCTGCTAGGAATTTACCCAATGGATATAGGAGTGCTGATGCATAGGAGTACATGGACCCCAATGTTCATAGCAGCACTCTCCACAATAGCCAAAACATGGAAAGAACCTAAGTGTCCATCAACGGACGAATGGATGAAGAAGATGTGGTTCATCTATACGATGGAATAGTACATGGCAATGAGAAAGAATGAAATCTGGCCACGTGTAGCAACATGGATGGACCTTGAGGGTGTTATGCTGATCGAAATTAGTCAGGCAGAGAAGGACAAATATCATATGTTTGCACGTATAAGAGGATTAGGAGGAACTTAACGGAGGTCCATGAGGTAGAAGAAGGGGAGAAATCGTAGGGGATAGGGAGAGAGGCAAAGCATGAGAGACTCTGTAATGCTGAGAACAAACCGAGGACTGATGGGTGTTAGGGGAGGGAGCAGATGGGTATGGAGGAGGTCACTTGTGGGCATGAGCACTATGTGTTATATGGAAACCAACTTGACAATAAACTATTTGTGTAAAAAAAAAAGGCACTTGTGATGAGCACTGGGTATGTATGCAAGTGATGAATTACACTCTTACTCCTGAAACATATTGCATTATATGTTAACTAACTAAAAGTTAAAAGTTAAAAAAATAATAAGTAAATAAATGAATAAATATATATAAAAAATCCTAGTATACGTTGAAAAAAAAAGAAAATTGAAAAGAAAAACACGTACCCAAAATCACTGACCAGGAGAACATGAGGGGTGATTATTACAAGGTTTTATATGCAATGGAGTTCAAATTCGGGTTTTAGAAGTCTGCGCCATTGCTGGGTTTCACACTGGCGGGCATAGTTGTACCCCTGAGAATAGCAGTTGCACAGGAGCATACAACATCTGAAGATCCCTTGCATCACATTAGGAGAACGTTCCCCTTCTTGGAGTGCACTTGTGAGAGATGGCACTGCCTGTCAGTGGCCAAAAGAGCTGGTAGGTGTCACTAAGCTGCCCCTTTCTTTAGCATAGTCACAGAATCACATACTGAGAGCAGCTAACTTGGGTGCTAGCTTTTTGCTAGACTTTATCATTAACCCCAAGCCCTTTCACTCATAGGACTATCCACTGGGGAAAAACTGGCACTACCCCCAGTGCAGTGAGAACCTCCCAAAGTGGACCAGAGTGGTTCAGGGCCATGCCATGTCTCTAAAATGTGAACTTTAGAAACCCAGCTGGTGTACCTAAGATAAAATGCAGGATAAAATACATCTGTCTCACCAGATGCACAGATGGTTTGAACATAAGGTGAAGGCATGAATCTGATGGACACATAAAGGGAGACTGACCCTTCTGTGAAGGCTTTATGAATAGCAGCGGTCTGGAACTCCCCTCTCTTAGGACTATAGAGTGGGATGACTCGATTTTTATGCTCTGCCAATGAGCACAAACTGACTTCAGTGAGCAGCAGTGCACCCACAGTGAATGCTTGAGATGCTTAAACCAACCCCACCCTTCTGTATTCTGCAGGTGCTTTTTTATCAGAGCAAATGTGTCTGAGCTCCAGAGCAGCACTGGGCCCTTCCCCCAGAAAGCCAGCAGAAATCCCCATGTTTTACCAACTGTACTGAGTATTAGCTGCTGCAAATCTTCAGCTCTAGTGGAAATTGTGTCTAGCTTTTTTTTTTTTAACAAGCAGACCAAAGTACACTTCGTTAAGATTTTATTTTTAATTTTTAAAATGTTTTATTTATTTCTGAGAGAGAGAAAGAGAAAGAGAGAGAGAGAGAGAGAAAGCGTGAGCAGGGTAGGGTCAGAGAGAGAGGGAGATACAGAATCTGAAACAGGCTCCAGGCTCTGAGCTAGCTGTCAGCACAGAGCATGACGCCGGGCTCAAACCCACGAACTGTGAGATCATGACCTGAGCCCAAGTCGGACGCTTAACCGACTGAGCCACCCAGGCGCCCCATACCTCATTAAGATTTGCCACACACTGAACAAAATCCAAGCACTCCCCACTGTATGCAAGGAGAAACTCTGCAGTTGACTGGACTGAGGGAAAGAGCAGCATAATGCACACAGCATACACCAGAAACACTCTTTAAACACCAGGACACTGGTCAACATATGACAGTTTCATAATATAGCCATTGCTCTCAAAAGCAAGAAACAAAACAGGATTTCCTAATACAAAGNAGAAAGAGAGAGAGAGAGAGAGAAAGCGTGAGCAGGGTAGGGTCAGAGAGAGAGGGAGATACAGAATCTGAAACAGGCTCCAGGCTCTGAGCTAGCTGTCAGCACAGAGCATGACGCCGGGCTCAAACCCACGAACTGTGAGATCATGACCTGAGCCCAAGTCGGACGCTTAACCGACTGAGCCACCCAGGCGCCCCATACCTCATTAAGATTTGCCACACACTGAACAAAATCCAAGCACTCCCCACTGTATGCAAGGAGAAACTCTGCAGTTGACTGGACTGAGGGAAAGAGCAGCATAATGCACACAGCATACACCAGAAACACTCTTTAAACACCAGGACACTGGTCAACATATGACAGTTTCATAATATAGCCATTGCTCTCAAAAGCAAGAAACAAAACAGGATTTCCTAATACAAAGAAAACAGGCACCTAGGCAAAATGACAAGATGGAGGAATTTATCCCAATAGAAAGAACAGAAGAGATCATGGCAAAGGATTTAATTAAAATTGATGTAGTAATATGTCTGAACCAGAATTTAAGACAACAATCCCAAGGATGCCAGCTGGACTTAAGAAAAACATAGAAGACACAAGGGTTGCAGAAATAAAAGACCTAAAAATGTCAGTCTGAAATAATGCTACAACCAAGATGTGAAACCAATTGGTGGTAATGACTACAAGACTGGAAGAATGAGAGGAATGAATAAGTAATATAGAAGATAAAATTATGAAAAATAATGAAGCTGGAAAGTAGAAGAGAAAAATCTTGGATCACAAATGTAGAACTTAGGAACTCCATAAAGCGTAATAACATTCATACAATAGGAGTCCTAGAAGAAGAAGATAGGGGTAAAGTTTTATTTGAGTAAATTATAGCTGAAAGCTTCCCTAATCTGAGGAAGAAAACTAACATCCAAATCCAGGATGCACAGAGAACTCGCATCTGCATCAACAATAGCAGGTCAATACCAAGAAATATCATAGTAAAATTTGCAAAATATAGAGATAGAGAAAACGCCCTGAGAGCAGCAAAGAAATAAAAATTCCTAATTCACAAAGGAAGACCCACAATGCTCGGTGCAGACTTAACAACAGAAACTTGTCAGGCCAGAAGAGAATGGCTTGATATATTCAATGTACTGAATCAGAAAAATATGCAGCCAATAAATAATATGGTATCCAGCAAGACTATCATTCAGAATAGATGGAGAGATGGAGTTTCCCAGACAAACAAAACCTAAAGCAGTTCATGACTATTGAACTAGCCTTGCGAGAAATTTTAAAAGGGATGTTTTGAGTGTGAAACAAAGACTGAAAGCAAGAAGCCTAGAAAGGAAGGAAGAAAACCTCCAGAAACAACAAAGTTACAGGTAATACAATAGCACTAAATTCATTTCTATCAATAATCACTCTTTATTTAAATGGACTAAAGGCTTCAACCGAAAATATAGGATATCAGAATAGATTAAAAAAAGAAAGAAAGAAAAAGAGAGATCCCTTTATATGCTTCCTACAAGAGACTCACTTTACACCTAAAGATACCTAAAGTCTGAAAGTGAGAGGAAGGAGAACCATTTATCATGCTAACACCTAAAGATACCTAAAGTCTGAAAGTGAGAGGAAGGAGAACCATTTATCATGCTAACACCTAAAGATACCTAAAGTCTGAAAGTGAGAGGAAGGAGAACCATTTATTATGCTAATGGGTACCAAAAGAAAGCTGAAGTTCCTTACTTATCTAAGACAAAATAGATTTTAAACAAAGGGCAGTAACAACAGATGAAGAAGAGCACTATTATGATAAGAAAGGAGGTCTATCCAACAAGAAGATCTACCATGTAAATA
Source organism: Crocuta crocuta (assembly GCF_008692635.1). Classification (NCBI taxonomy): domain Eukaryota; kingdom Metazoa; phylum Chordata; class Mammalia; order Carnivora; family Hyaenidae; genus Crocuta; species Crocuta crocuta. The sequence goes on from NW_027527822.1 coordinate 586,158, forward strand.
TTTATGGCTCCAACAAACATATAAAACAATTAATAACAAATATAAAGGAACTCATTGATAATAATACAATAATAGTAAGGAATTTTAATACCCACTTACAGCAATGGACAGATCATCTAAACAGAAAATCAAAAATGAAACAATGGCTTTGAATGACACACTGGACTAGATGAATTCAACATATATATTCAGAACACTTCATCCTAAAACAGCAGAATATACATTCTTTCTGAGTGCAAATGGAACATTCTCCAGAACAAAACAAATGCTGGGTTAAAAATCAGCCCTAAACAAATAGAAAAAAGTTTGAGGTAATACCATGCATATATTCTAATCATGAATATATGAAGTCAACCACAAGAAAAAAACTTAGAAAGAGCTATGCAAAAATATATGTGGACTATTACAAGTTTCAGAAGATGTTTCATTATGATGAAAATAAGTACATATATAATTGCTTATTTTATAAATCTTTTCAGATAGATTTTTTCTTTTAGTTTATTAATTAATATCTAACAGTATTGTTAGATTTAGTTAATTAATATCTAACAGTATTGCACTTGTTCATTCTACCAGACTACATATAAATATTGCTTTGTATTTCCTGCCAAAAGGTTTGATTTTGGTTTAAAGCACAATTTATGATTACATTTTTGATTGCTTAGTTTATACTGAAACTCCAAGCCATTATTTAATGCATGAGAGTTACACATAATTAGTTTTATAAAATTGGGAATTCTAATTTTAAAATTATAGGGGTGAACACAATATCATAAAAGGTGTTTGTCTGCAATTTATTTTATATTGATGTGAATTGAACCTCTCATTTGAAATTTATTCTGTATCTAGACAGTGGCTTTGGAATTTGGAGGAGAAATGTGGAGTGCTGGATTTCTTCTTGGGGAAAGAACATTCAGATGTCTCTTAGGTGCTTCTAATCTTAATATTTGACCAATGTCAAATTATTCAGCCAGGAACACAGGATGTAAATGTGCTGTTTGCAACAAACGGAATAGAATGGGAGAATAAAATTCTGAGTGAAAATCTCATCCTAACCCACAACTGCTTAGACCTTGAAAACAAACCCTAAGCCCGACTCTCACCTTAATTCTCACCATCAACTCAGATCTCCAGTGAAGACTCTGAACTACCAGTGTATTGGCACATACCATCTCCTGGGACATAGGCCTAATCCTAACCTCTTGCCCTACCTTCACCCAAATCCTAAATCTGAATAAATAACAGAAGGGAGACACATAAATGATGCCTGATTAGTCACACAGGAAAATAAAGGGGAATCATACCATTTGCAAAGGTCAGGATGGACCTGGAGAGTATGATTCTTAGTGAAAACCTCACTCTAACCACACTATCAGCCTAACCCCTGAAATAGAACCCACCACCTGAACACAACCTGAAACCTCACACTTTTCTGCACTGCCAGTGGATAAGCCCCTCTGATCTACTGGGACCTAATCTAAATCCAGCTATGGCTCTGGGCTAAATTTAGGCTGGGCCTAAATCCCAGTTCTAAGAAAAACAGTAGATGAGAAAACACGTGAATAACACCAGATTACTCAGCCAAGGAACAGAATGGAACCATGCAGCTTGTAATCACTGGGATGGGGCTGGAGAGTATGATTCTGAAAAACAAAATGAAATAAAGCAAAAACCAGAAAAACTCAACCTAAACCACACCATCAGTCTGGCCCTTGAACACAAGCCCTAAGCCTGACCTTCTATTGAAATCTCAATTTCAACTCTTGCCTCTGGGGAGGTCTCATGACTGTTGACAGATAGGCCCCCCACCATCTCCTGGGCCCCAACAGTTACCATAGCCATGGCTCTGGCACTACATTCTTCAAATCTTATCTCTGAAAAGGCAACAAATGAAGGGCATAAAAATTATACCAGATTATTCAGAAAGGATTATAGAGAATAACCGTGAAATTGCAAGGACTGGAATGAGCAGGAGTGTATGATTTTGAGGAAAAAAAAAACCTAACCTAAGAAACATCATCAGCCTAGCTACTGAAACCAAACACTAAGAATGATCCTTACCCTATTTCTTGCCATCAACTCAACTCTCCAGGAAGGTTTCCATATTGCTGGAAGATAGCCCCTTGCATTCTCTGGGTTATTCTAACCATAACCCTAGTCATAGCTCTGCTTCTACCAAGGCATGAATTCTAGGTCTGATGAAACAACAAAATTGGAGGCATGAATGACAGCAGATAGATCAGCCAAAAACACAGAAGAAATCCATGCAGTTCACAACGACCGGGATAGATATGAAGGGTATGATTCTGAGTAAAAACCTCATTTTAACCCAGAAAACCAGCCTAGATATTGAAGCCAAATCCAAAGCCTAACACTCACTAAAAGCCTGCTTCTCAATCATATGCCAGATTACTCATCCAGGAACACAGAAAGGAACTATGCCATTTTTAATTACCAGGATGGAGCATGGATTATTATTTTGAGCAAAAACTTCACACAAACCGACACCATCAGCCTAGTCCCTGAACATGAACCCAATGCTCAACTCTCACTCTAACACAATCTCTCAATTAAGACCTCTGGGGAAGTGTCCATTCTGCCAGTGGATAGGCCTTTACCATCTCCTGTGCCAGAATCCTAACCCTAGCCATGTCTTCAGGCCAAGATTGGCCCTAATCATACATCCATGGGGGGAAAATATCATGAGGAACACTAGGTGACTCAACGAAGAACAGAGAAGTGAACTGTGACATTTGCCACTCCCGGAATAAAGCTAGAGAGTATGATTCTGAGTGAAAACCTCAACTTTCCCCACACTATCAATCAGCCTAGCCCCTGAATATGAATCCTAAGCCAGGTCCTCACCCTAAGCCTTGTCCTCAAATCAGCCCTCCAGGGAGGTCTCTGCAATGTTGGCCGATAGTCTCCTAACATATCCAGGGTCCTAACCCAAACCCTAGCCAAGGCTCTGGTCCTATCAGCCCCAAATACTAAGTTGGAAGAAACAACTGATGTGGGACACATGAACAATGCCAGATTACTCTGTCAGGAACACAAAAGGGGACCATGACACTTGCAGTGGCCTGGATGAAGCTAGAAAGTAGATTAGGACAGAAAACCTTGCCCTCCCCTACATAGTCAGCTTAGCCCCTGAACATGAACCCAAAGTCTGACCCTCACCTTAGCTCTTGCTTTCAACTCAGCCCTTCCTTGAGGTCTGCTCTCTGCAGGCAGATAGGCCCCTAGAATCTCCTGCGTCCTAACCTTAACCCTAGTCGTGGCTCTGGCCAACCTGTGCCTGAATCCTTGGTCTGAGTAAACAAGGGATGAAGGACATACACATGATTACTCACCCAAGCACACAGAAGACAACTGTGCCATTGGCATGAACTGGATGGACATGGAAAGTAGAATAGGATGGAAAACCTTACCCAAGCCCAGACCATCAGCCTAGCCTCTGAACCTAAAAGCTAATGTGGACACTCATCCTAGCATACCAGCTCAAATTAGTCCTCTAGGAAGGTCTCTGTCCTGTCAGGAGATAAGACCCTAGCCTCTCCTGGATACTAAACCTAACCCTAGGCATATTTCTGACCATATCAGGGACCAAATCCTAGACCTGAGAAAATAATCTAAGTGAAACACATGAAGGACGTAAGGTTACTCAGCCAGAAGAGAGAAGAGCTCTATGCCATTGCAAATACCCAGATGAAACTAGAGAGAAAATTAGGATTGAAAATCACACCCCAACTGACACAATCAGCCTGGCCCTGGAGCTTGAATCTTAACCCTAACTCTAACCCTAACAATTGTCCTCAACTCAGCCTCCTGGGATGTCTCCATACTGCTGGCAGATAGGCCCTTAGGATCCTCTTGGCCCTATCCCTAACCCTAGCGCTTGTTGTGACCTACCTGGGTATGAAAGCTAGATCTGAGAAAACCACAGATGAGGGACAAATGAACAAAGCCAAATTCCTCAGCCAGGAACATACAAATGAAGGGTGTCCTTGGAAATTACTGGGAGGGAGTTGGAAAATACATTAGGACTGAAAACCTGACCCAAACACAGTGATCCTAGCCCCTGAACCTGAACCCAAACCCTAAGCCTTATTCTCATCCTAAAAAAGACTCACCCTCAACCCAGCCCTCTCAGGAGGACACTGAACTACAAACTGATAGGCCACTACCATATTCCAGGTACTAACCCTAACCCAAAACATGACCCTGGCACTACCTGGGTCTGCATCCTAAGTCCAAGGTAAAAATAGATTTGAGACACATAACTGGCCCTGAATTATTTAGCAAAGAACACTGAAGTTACCCATGCAAGTTACAAGGGCGGGATGGACCTGGAATACATGACTGTGAGCCCAAATCCAACCATAACCCACAAAATCGGATGAGCCCTGAACACAAAACCTGAACCTAACCCCCCACTCTAAATATGGGCCCTTAACTCAGCTCTCAGAGGATATCATCTCACTGCTGGCAGATAGGCACCTGACATCTCCCAGGAACTAACCCTAATCCTAGCCATGGTCCTGGCCCTAAATGGGCCTACATCCTAGGTCTGAAGAAGGAATGGTTTTGGGCACATGACCAGAGCAGAATTATTCAGCAAGGAACCCAGAACTCCAGAATAGGAATGTGGTGCACATGGAAAACGTGATTTGGAGGAAATAATTAGCTGGAATACACAAAATCAGCAGGCCCCTGTCCCCAATCTAATGCTTTAGCCACACCGTAGCAATTGCCATTAACTCAGCACTCCAGAGATATCAATACACTAATGGCTGATAGGCTTCTGGCATCTCCTAGGGCTTAACCCTAATTCTAACTATGGCACTAGACCTAGATGGGCCCACATCCTAGGTCTGAGGAAAGAATGGATTTAGGACACATGATTCACATGGCCCAGAATTATTCATCAAGGACCCAGAAGTTAACCATGCAGGTTACATGGCTAGAATGGATCTGGAGAAGAAGATTGTGAGCAAAACCTAACCAAAACCCAATCAACCAGACCCTGGTCCAAAACCCTGAGTGTGACCTACACCTAAACACTCACCCTCAACTCAGTCCTTCAATAAGGTCACCAGACTACTGGTGGATAGGCTTCTGCCATCTCCCAGGACCTAACACCAACCCAAGCCATGTCCTGGCCCTAAATGGGCCCTGAGGAAAGAATGGACTTGGGACACATAACCAGCACAGAATTATTCAGTGAAGAACCCAGAATGAAGCCATGCAGACTTCCAGCACTGAGATGCCCATGGGGAACATGATTCTGAGAAAGCAGCCCAAACCCACAAAAACAGCCAGCCCCTGAACCTTAACACAATGCATGAGCCACATCCGAACACTCACACTCAACTCAGCCCTCTGGACATGTTACTTCACTGCCAGTAGACAAGCCCCTGCTTCCTCCCAAGTGCTAACGCTAACCAAAAACATGGCCCAGACCCTACCTAGGCCTGCATCCTAGATTGAGGAAAGCATTGATGTGGGTTAAATGACAGACACAGATTATTCACGGAAGAACCCAGAAGATCACTATGCCATTTACATGGCCAAGATCGAGCTGGAGAACATGAAAAAACAAACAAACAAAAATGAAAACAAAAACAAAACTAACCACAGCTCACACAATCATCTGGCCACTGAACCAAACACCTAAGCCATACCCACATCCTGACATTTGCCCTCAACTCAGCCCTACAAAGGAGATGACCATGTTACTGGCAGATTGGCCCCTGCTATCTCCTAGAACATATCCCTACCCATAGCCAAGGCCATGACATTAAGCGTGCACACATCTTGGGTCTAAGTTATGAGTGGATTTAGGACCCATAACTAGCAAAGAAATATTTATTAAGGTTTCTAGAAGGCCACCACATTTACACGGCCAGAATGGAAAGATTGAAGAGGATCCTGAGTGAAAACCAAAGCCTACCCTACACAATCAGTGTACCTCTGTACCTAAACTCTAAACTTTACCCACAGCCTAACACACACCCTCAAATGAGCCCTCCAAGGGGATCACTTAAATACTAGCATTTAGGACTTTGTAACCTCCAGGAACCAAACCCTAACCTTAGATATGGCTCTGACCCTAAGTGGACCCGGTTTCTAAGTGTGAGGAAAGACCACACTTGAGGCCCATACTGGCACGGAATTACTCAGGAAGGAAAGCAAAAGTTCTCCATGACAGTGTAGGGTGGCAGAAGGGATCCTGAGCCAAAACCTAAACCTGAGCCATTCCATACTTGAAACCAAACCCAAAGCCTAACCCACACCCTAACACACACCTTCAACTCATCTCTCCAGGGAGATCACTGCAATGGTGGTGCATTGACAAGGATGGAGCTACAAAGGAGATCCTAAGTTAAAACCTAAGCCTAATGCACATAATAGGCCAGCTCCTGAACTCAAATCCCAAGGGTGAATGGCACTATATCATGCTCCTTCAAGTTAGTCCTCAATGGAGATCACTGTGTGGCTGACAGTGATCACTGTATGGCCCCTACCGTATCCCAGGACTTAACCTTAACAATAGCCTTGGCTTTGGCTCTGAGTGGACCCTTCTCCTAGGTCTGAGGAAAAAACATAATTGGATCACAAGAATAGCACAGAACTATTCAGCAAAGAACACGGAAGATCACCATGACCATTACACGGCTGGGATGGAACCACAGAAGCAGATCCTGAGCCAAAACCTAAGTCTACCCCACAAAATTGGCTGATACTGAACCTAAACTCTAAGCCTGACCCACATGAAAACATGCACCTTCCACTCAGCTTTCTGGGGAGATCACTACAATTCTAGAAGTTTGGTCTTTGCCACCTCCAAGGATCTAAACCTAAATCTGACCATTGCTCCACCCCTAAAGGGGGACACCTCATAGGTGTGAGGAAAGAATGGACTTGAGGCCCAGGACTGTGCATATTTTTTCTCTTGATGCATATTCTACACTTTCTTCGTTAACTTCATTTCTCTCACTCTGAAATAAAAAGACTATATAGTTGTTCTCGGTAACATTATCCTCGTGGTTTTTTTGTTTTGTTTTGTTTTACTCATCACCTCCTGCTATGTTCTCCTTTTTCTCTCTCTGAATTAAGCCTTTTAGTCTCTCTGCCTTGTCAAAGTTCAATTTCTCTTTCTCCCCACCCCTGTCATTTCTTTCTTTGTATATACTCTTCCATCGTTATCGCCTCCACCTTGATTTTTATTTGTAGCTGGGATTTCTGGTTTTATGCTTTTAGACTGTCCTTTGTCTTTTGTTGTTTTTGTTTTGTTTTGTTTTTCTTTTTTGGTTTGCTTGTTTCTGCGTTTGAGTGCTTTTGTTCTTTGTTTGTTAGTCTGTCTGTTTTCCTTTCCAGGTCTACCTCAAGAAACAAACCAAAGTACATATAGCGGAGTATGCCAAGTATCACTATGGGTAGGAAAATAAAATAACCAAAGTCACAGCAAGAGAGACCAAGGGACACCATTAAAAGAACACTTCTTGAACAGACAGGCCCTGGATAGTCCATGAGCCTCCTTAAATATAGCAGTACTCACAGGTACAGAGCACATAAAAAGCTTTTAAAACTTACAAGAGACAGAAAGCTAACCTAAATGATGAAACGGAAGAATTCTCCTGAAAAGAAATTCCAGGAAGAAGTGACAGCTAAAGAATTGGTCAAAACAGATATAAGCAACATAACTGACCAAGAATTTAGAACAATCGTCATAAGAGGCAGAGAGGAGAATAGGTGAATTAGAAGATACAATTATAGAAAAAGAGGAAGCTGAGAAAAACAGAGATAAACTGATCCAGGAGGATGAAAGGAGAATTCGAGAACTGAGTGATGCAATCAAACGGAACAATAGCCATAACACAGGAATTCCATAAGAAGTGAAGAGAGAGAAAGGGGCTGAAAGAGTACTTGAACAAATAATAGCTGAGAACTTCCCCAATCTGAGGAGGGAAACAACATTGAAATCCAAGAGGCACAGAGAACTCCACTCAGATGCAACTTGAATAGGTCTTCTGCCTGACATATCATAGTGAAACTGGCAAAATATAAGAATAAAGAGAATTCTGAAAGCAGCTAGGGATACATACATACATACAAAGTGAGACACATCAGGATAGTAGCAGATCTATCTATTGAAAGTTGGCAAGCCAGAAAGAAATGGCAGGAAATCTTCAATGTGATGAACAGGAAAAATATGCCACCAAGAATCCTTTATCCAAAAATCCTGGCGTTCAGAGTAGAAGGAGGAGATAAAGATTTTCCCAAACAAATGAAAACAGAAGGAATTCATGACCACTAAGCCAGCCCTACAGTTGATCCTAAGAGGGGCTCTATGAGAGAAATGTTGCAAGGAACAAAAAATATCAGAGAGATCACTACAAGCATGAATCCTACAGAGAACACAATGACTCTAAACCCATATTTTTCAATAATAACAATGAATGTAAATGGACTAAATGCTCCAATCAAAAGACATAGGGTAGCAGATTAAAAAAAAAAAAAGAAGAAGAAATCAAGAAGACCCATATATTTGTTGTCTACAATGGACTCATTTTAGACCTGTGGACACTTTCAGTCTGAAAGTGAGGGGATGGAGAAATATATATCATGCTAGTGGAAGACAAAAGAAAGCTGGAATAGCCATAGTTATATCAGACAAATTAGAGTTTAATTTACAGGCTGTAACAAGAGATGAAGAAGGGCATTATATAATAATTACAGGGTCTATCCATCAGGAAGACCTAACAATTATAAACATCAATGCACCGAATTCGGGAGGACACAAATATATAAATCAATTAATCACAAACATAAGCAATCTTACTGATAAGAATGTGCTAATCCCAGGGACCTTAATACTCCACTTACAGCAATGGAAAGGTCAATTAAACAGAGAATCACTAAAGAAACAATGGTTCTGAATGACACATTGGACCAGGTGGACTTGACAAATATATTTAGAACTCTAAGTCCCAAAGATTTGGAATTCAGTTTCTTCTCGAGTTCACATGCTACATTCTCCAAGATAGATCACATACTGGGTCACAAAGCAGCCCTCAATAAATACAAAACAATTGAGATTATACCATGCAAACTTTCAGATCACAATGCTATGAAACTTGAAATCAACCATAGGAAAAAGTCTGGATATGCCAAAAACATTGAGGTTAAAGAACATCCTACTAAAGAATGAATGGGTCAACCAGGCAATTAGAGAAGAAATTTAACAATATAATGAAACAAATGAAAAAGATATTACAATAATCCAAACCCTTCGGGCTGCAGCAAAGGAGTTCTAAGATGAAAGAAAATACTTTGAAATCCAGGCCTACCTCAAGAAACTAGAAAAAGCCCAAATATATCTAACGGCACACCTAAAATAACTAGAAGCAGAACAGCAAAGACACCACAAACTCAGCAGAAGAAGAAATATAATAAATATCAGGTCAAAAATAAACATAATAGCATCAAAAAAGAAACCAAAACAGTAGAACATATCAATGAAACCAAGAGTTTGTTTTTTGAAAAAATAAACTAAATTGACAAACCTCTAGCGAGGCTTCTCAAAAGGAAAAGAGAGAGCACCCAAATAGACAAAATCAAGAATGAAAATGGATTCATTACAACCAATCCCTCAGAAATACAAGCAATTATCAGGGAATACTATGAAAAAAATTATATGCCAACAAACTGGACAATCTCGAAAAAATGGACACATTCCTAAACACCCACACATTACCAAACCTCAAATGGGAAGAAATAGAAAATTGAACAGACTCATAACTAGTGAAGAAATTGAATCAGTTATCAAAAATCTCCCAACAAATAAGAGCCCTTGGCCAGATGGTTTCCCTGGGGAATTCTACCAGACATTTGAAACAGAATTAATACCCATGCTTCTCAAGCTATTCCAAAAAATAGAAATCAAAGCAAAACTTCCAGATTCATTTTATGAAGCCAGCATCACTTTGATTCCCAAACTAGACAGAGACCCAGCAAAAAAGAACTACACGCCAATATCCTTGATGAATACGGATGCAAAAATCCTCAACAAGATACTTGCAAATCGAATTCAACAGCATGTAAAAAGAATTATCCATCGTGATCTAGTGGGATTCATTCCTAGGTTCCAGGGCTGGTTCAATATTCCCAAATCAATTAATGTGATACATCACATTAACAAAAGAACTGATAAAAATCATATGATCTTGTCAATTGATGCAGAAAAAGCTTTTGACAAAATACAGCATCCTTTCTTAATAAAACCCCTCAAGAAAGTCAGGATAGAAGGAACTTACTTAAACATCATAAAAGCCAATTATGAAAAGACCACAGCTAATATCATCCACAATGGGGAAAAACTGAGAGCTTTCCCCCTGAGATCAGGAACACGACAGGGATAACCACTCTCACCACTGTTGTTTACCATAGTGCTGGAAGCCCTAGCATCAGCCATCAGACAACAAAAGGAAATAAAAGGAATCAGAATTGGCAACGACGTCAAACTTTCACTTTTCGCAGATGACATGATTCTCTACATCGAAAACCCAACAGACTCTACCAGAAGTCTACTAGAACTGATCCATTAATTCAGCAATTTTGCAGGGTACAAAATCAACTTACAGAAATCGGTTGCATTTTTATACACCAATAATGGAGCAATAGAAAGAAAATCAAGAAACTGATCCCATTTACAATTGCACAAAAAAATATAAAATACCTACAAATAAACCTAACCAAAGATATAGGAGATCTGTATGATGAAAAGTATAGAAAACTTATGAAGGAAATTGAAGAAGACACAAAGAAATGGAAAAGCATTCCATGCTCATGGGTCGGAAAAATAAATATTGTTAAAATATCATTACAACCCAAAGGAATCTACACGTTCATTGCAATCCCAATCAAAATTGCACTAGCATTCTTCTCAAGACTAGAACAAACTTTCCTAAATCTGTGTGGAGTCACAAAAGACGCCAAACAGCCAAAGTAATATTGAAGAAGAAAACCAAAACGGGAGGCATCACCATCCCAGACTTTAGCCTCTACTACAAAGCTGTCATCATCAAGACAGTATGGTATTGACACAAAAACAGACACTTAGACCAATGATATAGAATAGGGAACCCAGAACTGGACCCACAAATGGATAGCCAATTAACCTTTGACAAAGCAGGAAAGAGTATCCAATGGAAAAAGACAGCCTCTTTAACAGATGGTGCTGAGAGAACTGAACAGTAACATGCAGAAGAATGAAACTAGATCATTTTCTCACACCGTACACAAAAATAAGCTCAAAATGGATAAATGACCTGAATGTGAGACAGGAAACCATCAAATCCCTAGAGGAGAAAGCAGAAAACAACCTCCTTGACCTCAACCGCAGCAATTTCTTACTTGACACATCCCCAAAGTCAAGGGAATCAAGAGCTAAAATGAACTATTAGGACCTCATCAAGATGAAAAGCTTTTGCATGGCAAGGGAAACAATCAATAAATCTAATAGGCAACTGACAGAATGGGAAATGATAGTTGAAAATGACATATCAGATAAAGGGTTAATATCCAAAATCTATAAGGAATTCACCAACCTCCACACTGGAAAACAAATAATCCAGTGAAGAAATGGGCTCAAGACATGAACAGACACTTCTCCAAAGAGGACATCCAGATGGCCAACAGACACATGAAATGATGCTCAGCGCCTCTCATCATCAGGGAAATGCAGATCAAGACTGTACTGAGATACCACCTCACGTCGGTCAGAGTGGCTAAAATGAACAAATCAGGAGACTATAGATGTTGTCAAGGATGTTGAGAAACGGGCACCCTCCTACACCGTTGGTGCAGCAACTCTGGAAAACAGTGTGGAGATTCCTCAAAAAATTGCCAATAGAACTCCTCTGATCCAGAAATAACACTGCTAGGAATTTACACAAAGGATTGAGGAGTGCTGATGCATAGGGGCACATGTACCCCAATGTTCATAGCAGAACTTTCAACAATAGCCAAATCATGGAAAAAGCCTAAATGTCCATCAACTGATGAATGGATCAAGAAGATGTGGTTTATCTATACAGTGGAATACTACATGGCAAAGAGAAAGAATGAAATCTGACCATTTGTAACAATGTGGATGGATCTCAAGGGTGTTATGCTAAGTGCAATAAGTCAGGCAGAGAAGGACAGATACCACATGTTTTCGCTCATATATGGAACAGGAGAAACTTAATAGAGGGCCATGAGGGAGGTGAAGGGGGAAAATTGGGAGATGGAGGGAGGGTAACCAAAAGAGACTCTGAAATAACAAGAACAAACTGAGGGTCGTTAGGGATGGAAAATGAGTAATGGGCAAGAAGGAGGGCACTTGTTGGGATGAGAACTGGGTGTTATATGGAAAACAACTTGACAATAAACTATAAAAATAATAAAAAATATTTAAATAACCTAAAACTGTACATAAAAAAAATACAATCATGGATGAGAGAGAGAGAGAGAGAGAGAGAGAGAGAAAGAGAGAAAGCTGTCTGAAATGACATTTACATGGAAGCAAAGGAACTGTAGAAGGGTTTCCAGAGCTAAAACTTAATACTAGCACGAACAATTGGCAAACTGCTAAACCCAAACCTTAAACTTTATTCCCCCATTATACGAGCAACAAACTCAAACTGACAGGGATTTCACTGTAATTCTGTCAAATCAGTCCCAAGCACCTCGTAGAACCTTACCTTAACCATAGACATGGCTCTAAGCCTAAAAGGGTCCACACCTAGGTCTGAGGAGAGAAATGACTGGGGCCCATGACTGGTGCAGAATTATTCAATGAAAAAACAGAAATCCACCATAATGTTTACATGCTGGGATGGTGCTAAAGAAGAGGGTCCTGCACTAAAACCCAAGTATAGCCCACAAAATAGGCCAATCCCTGAACACAATCCATAGTATGACCCTTACCCAAACAAGCAGACTCAACTCAGGTCTCCTGGGAGCACTGCACTAATGTTGGTTTAGAACAGGTCTCCTCCCCATGCCTAAAACTAACCCTAGCCATGGCTCTGGCTCTAAGGGGGTCCCCTTCCTATGTCTGAGAAAAGAACAGAATTTGGTCTGATGTCTAGCACAGAATTGTTCAGCGAGAAACCCAGAAGTTCACCCTCACATTTACACAGCAAAGATGGCCCTAGAGAAGAAGATTCTGAACCTGAACCTAACCTAGCCTACACAATCATCTGCCCCTAAACCCAAACCTTAATCTTGACCAGCACCCTAACAGGTGTCTTAATCTCAGCCCTCTACAAAAATCACTACATTTCTGTAGATTCAGATCCTATTCCCTTCCAGGTCTAATCCTAACCTTAGTGATGATTCTGGCTTTAAGGGGGCCCATATTGTAGGTCTCTGCAAAGAACAGAATTGTGGCCCATACCCAGCACATGAGAATTCAGGGAGTAAGTCCAGAGTTCTCAGTGGCATTTACAATGTAATGATAGGGCAACAGAAGTGGGTTCTGAAACACACAAACAAACAAAACCTACATCAAGCCCACAAAATCAGCGGTCCCTGAACCTAAACCCGTAACAAGACCCACACAGTAACACATGCATTCAACACAGTTCTCCTCAGGGATCACTGCATGGCTGATGGCTCAGACCCTGTCTTCTCCCTGGACTTAATCCTAACCCTAATAAAGGCTCTGAATATATGGGGCACCTGCTGGATCTGAATAATGAATAGACCTGTGGCCCATGACTGCTGCAAAAAAATTCAGGGAGGGACAAAGAAGACCACCAAGATATTTATATGGCCAAGATGAATCTACATAAGTAGAACCTATGATAAGACCTAAGCCAAGGCCACACAATTAGCCAATCTCTGAATCCAAACCTTAAGCATGAGGAGTACCCTAACACTCACACCCAATTCAGGCATCCAGGGAGATCACTGAATGGCTAGAGGTTTGGCCCCTGCCAAGTGGTGCAAAATAAACCTAACCCTAGCCATGGCTCTGAACCTATGTGGTTACAACTAGATCTAAGGACAGAAATGAGTTACGGCACATGAACATGGCAGAAATATTCAGCAAGAACCCGTAAAGTTCATAATGATATTTACATGGGAAGAATGAGGCTACAGAAATGGATCTTGAGCCAAAACCTCAGGCTAGCCCAAACCATCACCTGGCCTCTGAACTCAGACCCTAAGCCTGACCCTCACCCTAACAAGCACCCTCAACTCAGCCTCTGGGGAGATCATTGAACTGCTGTTACTTAAGAGCATGTATCCTCCTGGAGCTTTAACTTAACCCTAGCCATGGGTATGGCTCTAAGGGGTCCTACCACTGAGGTCTGAGGGAAAAATGGATTGTGCTCCCATTTCCAGCACAGAAATCTCAGTGGGGAACCCAGAAGTTCCACATGATGTTTACGTAGTAATGATGGAGTTATAGAAGAGGATTCAGAGCCAAAGCCTAAATGTAGCCCACACAGCTGGATGGCAACTGAAACCAAATCCTAAGGCTAAATCTCACATTAACAAGCATAATCACCACAACACTCTGGGGAGATCATTGCTCTGCTGTTGGTTCAGAACCTGTATCCTCCTGAGTCTCAATTGTAATCCTAGCCATGAGTTTTCCCTAAGGGTGCCATATGCTAGGTCTTAGCAAAGAAAAGAATTGGGACCCGTACCCACTATTGAATTATTTGCCTAGTAACCTTGGCATTTACAATGACACTAACATGAGATGAATGGAGCTATAGAGGGGGATCCTAAACCAAACTTCAGCATAGCCCTCACCATCAGCCGGTCTGTGAACCCAGATCATAATCCTGAAACGCACCTTAACAGGTGCCCTCAACCCAGCCCTCTGAAGATATCACTACACTGTTGTTGGTTCAGAGCCTAGTCCCTCTGAATGTAACAAAAACTTGAATGTATCCCTAGCCATGGCTTTGGCTTTATGGAGGACCATAGACCAGGTCTGAAGCAAGAACGGATTTCAGGCTCATGCCCAGCATAGAATTATTCAGCAAGAAACCCAAAACATTCCAGGACATTTATAAGGCAATGATGGTGTTACAGACAGGGACTCTGAATCAAATACTAAAGCTAGTGTACACATTCGGCTGTCCCCTGAACCCACGCTATAAGCCTGACTCTCACCCTAACATGCACCCTCAACTCAGGCCTCAAGGGAAAAACTCCTCCTCTGCTGGTTCAGACCCTGTCTCCTCAATGGACCTAACCCTAACCATAGCCTTGACTCTGGCCAGACCTCCTAGGTCTGAGGAATAAATGAACTTCAGACCTATGACCAGTGCAAAATTATTCAGGGAGCAATACAGAAGATCACCGTGCTGCTGTCATGAATGGAATAAAACTACAAAAGGAGATCTTGATACAAATACTAAAACTAGGCCACACAATCGGTCAACCTTAGAACCCAAATCTGAAGCTTGATCTGCTCCATAGCATACACCCACAATTCAGCCCTAGAGGGAGATCATGGAATGGCTAGAATTTTAGTCTCTGCCAAGTTGTGGTAACTAACCCTGACTCTAGACTTGGGTCTGGCCAGAGGGGGCCGCATCCCATGTCTAGGAATAAAAGTAATTGAGGACCATTACAGGTACGAACTTCTTTAGGGAGGAGCACAGAAGACCACCATGATATTTTCATGGCTGGGATGGCAATATGGAAAGGAGTTCTAAGCTAAAACCTAGCCTAACACACAAATTAGCCAAACTCTGTTTCAAACCCTAAGCCTGACCAACAACTGCCAACTCAGCCCTCTGGAGAGATTACTGCACTACTATTGGTTCAGAAACTATCCCCTTACAGGACCTAAACCTAACCCTAGCCATGTATCTAGATTTACTAGACTCCACTGCCTACCTGTGAGTGAAGAATAGAACTGGTGCTCATTGCCAAGAGAGATTTCTTCAGCAAGAACTCAGAAGTTTATCATGCCATTTACACAGTTAAAACAGGCTTGTAGAAGAGGATGATGAGACTCAACTTAGATCTAGCTGAGACTACTGGCCAGTCACTGAAGCTAAACCTTAAGCCTCACCAGCATCCTAACACAGGTCAGCAACTCAATCTTCCAGGGCGATCAAAGCATGGCTGTTGGTTCAGAACTTGTATCCTCCTGGGACTCAAAAGCAACTCTAGCCATGATTTTGCCTAAGAGTGCCCAGTCCTAAATTTATCAATAAACAGAATCTGGGAACATGCTGACACAGAATTACTCAGCGAGAAACCCAGAAGTTTCCCAAGACATTTACAAGGCAATTATGAGGCTAACGAAGAGGATTCTAACTAAATCTGACCCCACAAAATCCGCTGGCCCCTTAACCCAAGCCCTAATCCTGACCTACACTCTAACAATGGCCTTTAACTTAGCCCTGTGGCAGATCACTGTACTGATGTCAGATTGCACCCTGCCACCTTGCGGAACCTAACCATATTCCAAGCCATGATTCTGGCCCTATGAGGGTCCACCACATAAATCTGAGAAGAGACATGACTGGAGGCTCATGAATGGCAAGAAACACTGAAGTTCACCATGAGATTTACACAAGAAGGAGAGTCAGAGACAAAATCTTAGTCTAGCATACCATCAGCCTCCCCTGAACCTAGATTCTAAGGCTGACCCAACCCTGATAAGCACCCATAAGTCAGTCCTCTAGGAGATCACTGCACTGTTGTTGGTTCAGAGCCTGTATCCACCGGGGCTATGACCTAACCCTAACCATGCCAAGGGCTCTAAGGTGGCCCACCCCCTACATCTGAAAAAAGAATGCGTTTGAGGCCCATGCCAGGCACAAAATACTTCAGTGAGGAACCCAGAAATTCCACATGAAACTTCCACTTTTATGATGGTGATTCATAAGAGAATTATCTACCAAAATCTAAACCTAGCCCACACAATCAGACAGCCCCTGAACCCAAAAGTTAGGACTGGAGCTCAAAGTAAAAAAGCACACTCAACTAAGCTCTCCTGGGAGATCACTGCACTGCTGTTGTTTCAGAACCTGTCCTCTCCTAGGACCTAAATCTAACCCTAGCCATTAATGTGGCCTTAAGAGGCTCCACTACTTGTTCTGAGCCAAGGATGGAATTGGTGCTCATGGCTCAGATAGATTTCCTCAGTGAAGAATCCAGAAGTTACTCATGACATTTACATGACCAAGATGGGTCTGCACAAGAGTGTCATGAGCCACAATCTAGGCCTAGCTGGAACCACCAGCCAGCCCATGAAACCAAATCCTGAGTCTGACCAGCACCCTAACACATATCCTCAACTGAGCCCTCCAAGAAGATCACTACACAAATGTTGTTCAGAGTCTGCATCCTCCTGGTTTGTAATCCTAACCCTAGCCATAGATCTTGCTATGGTTCACAAGAGGGCCCAGCACTTAGGTCTTAGCAATGAACAGAATTGGGGCCCAGGGCCAGCACAGAATTATTCGATGAGAAACCGAGAAGTTCCCCATGACATTTAGAAGGCATTGATGGGGCTACAAAAGTGGATTCTGAAACCAACCTAAACCTAGCCCACATAAGGGGCCAGCCCCGGAAACCAAACCCTAACCATGACCCACACCCTAATATGTGCCCTCATCTCACCCTCCAGGAGTATCACTACTCTGCTGTTGGTTCAGACAATGAATCCTCCTTGGACCTAACCCTAACCCTTGCCTCAGCTCTGGCCAGGGGTGCCCCAGCTCCAAGGTCTGAGGAAAGAATTGACTTGAGGCCCATGACCAGTGCAAAATTATTCTGAAAGGAACACAAAAGTCCACTTGAAAATTTCATGAAGGGATCCAAGCTAAACTGAAGCCTTGCCTGCACAATTGGCCAACCCCTGAACACAAACCCTACCAATGACTTGCACCATGACACATGTCCTCAACTTAGCTTAATGGAAAGATCACAGTAATCCCGGTGATTAAACCCCTAACACCTCATGCAACCTAACACTAACCCTACCCATGGTCTGGCTCTGAACTCAGTATCTAAGCTGGACCCACACAAAAGGGCCCAGCACTCAGCCCTCCTGGGAGATCACTGCACTGCTGTTAGTTCAGATCTTGTTCCATTCCAGGACCTAAATCTCACCATAGCCATGGTTGTGGCCTTATGGTAGCTATGAGCAAGGATGGAATTGATGCCCATGGAAAGGAGAGATTTCTTCAGGGAGTAAGCCAGAAGTTCCTCATGATATGAGGATGGGCCTGGATGGGCCTGGAGAAGCAGATAATGAGCCAAAATCTATGCCTAGCTGAGACTACTGGCCAGCCCCTAAAGTCAAATCCTAACCATGACCAGCACCCTAACATGAGCCCTCAACTCAGACTTTTGTGGAGATCACCACATGGCTGTTCGTTCAGAACCTGTATCCTTCAGGGGCTTAATGCTAACCCTAGCAATGGCTCTTGTCTCAAAGTGGTCCACCCCCTACATCATAGCAAAGACAAAAATTGGGGCCCATGCCCAGCTGAGAATTATTTAGCAAGAAACCCAAAGGTTCCCAATGACATTTAAAAGGCAATGATGGGTCATAGAAAGGATTCTGAGCCAAAACCCAAACCTGACCCACACAAATTACCAGCCCTTTACCCAAGCACTAAGCTTAACTTGCACCCTTAACACTCACCCTCAACTCAGCACTCATGGGGATAACTGCCCTGTGTTGATTCAGACCTTGTCCCTTCCCTGGATCTAATGCTAACCCTAGACTTGGCTCTGGTGTTAGTGGCCCCACATCCTAAGTCTGAGGAATGAATGGACTTGAGGCCCATAACCAGCACCAAATTCATCAGGGAGGAAGGCAGGTCACCATATTTTCATGTCTGGGATGGAGCTACAGAAAGTGATCCAGAACTAAAGCATAAGCCTGTCCCACATGATTGGCCAACCCCTGAACCCAAACCCTAAGCCTTACCCCATGCCCTCATATGCGTCCTCAACTTAACCCACCAGGGAGATCACTGCACTGCTAGCGGTGCATGACCTGCCACCTCTGGGAATCCAACCCTAACTCTATCCATGACTTTGGCTCTAAGGGGGCTCACCAAGTAGGTCTGAAGAGAGAAGTGACTTGAGGCGCATGAGTGGTGCAGAATTATTCATTGAGAAAGCCTGAAGTTCACTATGACAGTTCCATGGAAGGGATGAGGCTACAGAAGATTCTGAGCCAAAACGTCTGCCTAGCCCACAGAGTCATCTGGCTCTTGAAGCCAGACCTTAAGCCTCAGCCACATCCTATCAAGAGCCCTCAATTCAGCCGTCTGGAGAGATCACTGCACAACGTTGGTTCAGACCCTATCCCCTCCCAGGACCTAAACCTAATCCTGGCTATGGATCTGGCCTTAAGAGACCTCTCAGGGGTGGGAATCCTGCTTTCACAGAATCACTATTTCTGCCTGAAGAGAATGAAATAAATGGGAAAAGGATTAAAGAACCATGAAAGACACACATGCTTAATGCAATATCAAATGTCTGTTTGGTTGTAGCTAGTGGGACTGAGAGATCAACTCTGTGTCTGAACAAATGGAGGGATGCTGCACCCATAGCATCTCTGAGTGGTCAGAACTAATCACCAAGGAGGATAGGAGAAGCTAAATGCTAGTATTCTTTATGGCTGCACTTTCCTCATCCAGGACCAATATCTGAACCTGGCCTGTGGAACGGAGCTAGGTAAAGTTCATGTCTATTCCACAGCTGTCCAGGGGTTAAAGAGGGAGCAAAAAGGGATGATATCCTCTTAGTGACAGTGAGAATTACAGCGGGAATGGGAATGGCTGGTCAAAATTAAGTGGGACTGAGCACTGTTTAAAATAACTAAACAAAGAGGAGAGACCAACATGGTGGAGAAGTAGGGGTATCCATACTTTCCACGTCTCCCAAACAAAGAAGAGCTGAAAATAAGGAACTCCAAACCCCAAGCATCTGGGAGGAAAGGAGACGGAATCTACTAAGAAAAAAACAGGAAAAACAGATGGCCCCATAGGTGCGTGATAGCAAATTGGGGGAGATAAAACGGGCCATGGAGGCACGGAGGGGAGGTATCCCCCTCTGTGGAGAGACAAAGGGAAGATAAAGAAAGGCTGTGGAATTGTAGGTCTGTATCTGGACAAGAGAAAAACCTAGGACCAGAATGGAGAGGGATCCCATCATCCCATCTTTAACTGCAGGGTTTTCAGAGAGAGAGAGAGAGAGAGAGAGAGAGAGAGAGAGAGAGAGAGAGAGAGAGAGA
>NW_027527822.1:606464-616437 GCF_008692635.1 Crocuta crocuta
GAGAGAGAGAGAGAGAGAGAGAGAGAGAGAGAGAGAGAGAGAGAGATCCCATCTCTAACTGCAAGGCTTTCTTCAGACTGGGGCCAGCTGCCCTGTTCACACACCAGGGGAAGAGGGGAGTCACCTCTGGGTTCGGTGGTACATCAGGGGTACAGTCAGCAGCAGGAGGAACCAGTCCCTGCCCTGAAGTGCTGCAGCACTGCCTCAGGATTAAATTTCGGGCAGCATCATTAATGAACAAGGAGTGAGAGTTTAAAACGCAGCTAAGTGTGGGACATAGGAGATGGCGGAGTGAGACAGCCCACTTAGTCTGTGCCAGAGGCACAGTGAGGACAGAATTGGAGGATTGATTTGGGACACCTAGTCAATGAAAAAGGGACTGGGTGGGTCGCCATATTTCTCCCCACAACCTCCAAGGTGGGGCCCTAGGGATCGGTCCAAGGGACCCAGAGTGAAGGCGGGACCCGCCTACATCAAATCACTCCACTCAGCACTAGATAGCAGCTTATCTACTGAAGCTGGATAGATGCTGTGAACCAGAGGGCCCACTCCTCCAGAACAGCACTGCAGAATTGACTAAATTCTTGTTATTTAGATAAATTCTCCCTTTTCTCCTTATCTCTTCCCTCCTCTAGGCTGGCTATTTTGGGTATTAGTTTCCTTAATCAGACATATTTAATCCATTCTCTCAATTCATGTTATACATCTCCTTCTTTATTCTCCTTTCTCTCTCTGGATTAAGCCTTTTAGTCTTTCTGCCTGGACAATGTTCATTTTCTCTTTCTCTCCATCCCTGTTATTTCTCTCTTTGTATATGCTATTCCATCAGCACTGCCTGCACTGTGTTCTTTATGAGTAGCTGGTGTTGCTGGTTTATGCTTTTAGATTGTCCTTTTTTTTTGTCTGTTTGTTTTGTTTGTGTCTTTGCATGTTTTTGTTTCCTGTTTGTTTGTCTGTCTGTTTTCCTTTCCAGGGATATTTCATGGAACAAACAAAAGCACACCTGGTGGAGGAACCAAAACATCACTACGAGTAGGGAAATAAAATAATCAAAGTCACAGAAACAGAGAGCAAGTAACACAATAAAAAAAAAAAAAGACCACCTCCTGAATGGCCAGGCTCTGGAGAATGTATGAGCTCCCTTTAATATAGCAGTACTCGTAGGTGCAGGGAACATATCAAGCTTTATTTTTTTTCCATTTTGATAGACTTTTATTTTTTATTTTTTTCTGTTACTTATGTACATATACAGTTCTAGAAACATATACTATTTATAATAATCTGGTAGATAGGACAATCCATGAAAAGTTACTGAAGTGGAATATTACTCAGTCAGACATCCATTTCTTTCTTTCTTTCTTTCTTTTTTCTTTTTTTTTTTACAAATAGTTTATTATCAAGTTGGTTTCCATCAACACCCAGTGCTCATGCCCACAAGTGCCCTCCTCCATGCCCATCTCCCCCCTTCCCCCCACACCCATCAGTCCTCAGTTTGTTCTCAGCATTCAAGAGTCTCTCATGGTTTGCTTCTCTCCCTCTCCCCCACGGTCCTCCGTTAAGTTCCTCCTAGTCGTCCTACACGTGCAAACATATGGTACCTGTCTTTCTCTGCCTGACTTATTTCGCTCAGCATAACACCCTCAAGGTCCATCCAGGTTGCTACACATGGCCAGATTTCATTCTTTCTCATTGCCATGTAGTGTTCCATCGTATAGATAAACCACATCTTCTTGATCCATTCGTCCATTAATGGACACTTAGGCTCTATCCATGTTTTGGCTATTGTTGAGAGTGCTGCTATGAACATTGGGGTACATGTGCTCCTATGCATCAGCACTTATGTATCCCTTGGGTAAATTCCCAGCAGTGCTATTGCTGGGTCATAGGGAAGTTCTATTGTTAACTTTTTGAGGAACCTCCACACTGTTTTCAGAGGGTCTGTACCAGTTTACATTCCCACCAACAGTGTAGGAGGTGCCCGTTTTTCCAGATCCTGACCAGCATCTAGAGTCTTCTGATTTGCTCATTTTAGCCACTCTGACTGGCGTGAGGTGGTATCTCAGTGTGGTTTTGATTTGTATTTCCCTGATGAGGAGGGATGCTGAGCATCGTTTCATGTGTCTGTTGGCCATCTGGATGTCCTCTTTGGAGAAGTGACTGTTCACATCTTCTGCACATTTCTCCACTGAGTTGTTAGTTTTTCGGGCGTGGAATTTGGTGAGTTCCTTATAGATTTTGAATATTAACCCTTTATCTGATATGTCATTTGCAACTATCTTTTCCCATTCCGTTGGTTGCCTATTAGTTTTATGGATTGTTTCCTTTGCTGTGCAGAAGCTTTTAATCTTGATGAGGTCCCAACAGTTTATTTTTGCTCTTGGTTGTTTAGCTTTGGGGATGTGTCAAGTAAGAAATTGTTGCGGTGGAGGTCAAGGAGGTTGTCTCCTGCTTTCTCCTCTAGGGTTTTGATGGTTTCCTGTCTCACGTTCAAGTCCTTGATCCATTTTGAGTTTATTTTGGTGTATGGTGTGAGAAAATGTTCTAGTTTCATTCTTCTGCATGTTGCTGTCCAGTTCTCCCAGAACCATTGAATGTGTAGATTACTTTGGGTAGTTATGACATCTTAACTATATTTATTCTTTAAATCCATGAGCATGGAATGTTTTTTCATTTTTTTGTGTCTTCTTCAATTTCCTTCATATGTTTTCTATACTTTTCATGATACAGACCTCTTATATCCTTGGTTAGGTTTATTCCTAGGTACTTTATGGTTTTTTGTGCAATTATGAATGGGATCATTTTCTTGATTTCTCTTTCTGTTGCTTCATTTTTGGTGTATAAAAATGGAACCGATTTCTGTACATTGATTTTGTATCCTGCAACTTTGCTGAATTCTTGGACCAGTTCTAAGAGGCTTCTGGTGTAGTCTGTCAGGTTTTCTATGTACAGTATCATTTCGTCTGCGAAAAGTGAAAGTGTGAGTTCTTCTTTGCCAATTCTGATGCTTTGATTTCCTTTTGTTGTCTGATGGCTAATGCTAGGACTTTCAGCACTATGTTAAACAACAGTGGTGAGAATGGACATCCCTGTTGTGTTCCTGATCTCAGGGGGGAAGATCTCAGTTTTTCCCTGATGAGGATGATGTTAGCTGAAGGCTTCTCATAGATGGATTTATGATGTTTAAGTAAGTTCCTTCTATCCCGACTTTCTCGAGGGTCTCTATTAAGAAGGGATATTGTATTTTGTCAAACGCTTTGTCTGCTTCTATTGACAGGATCATATGGTTTTTATCTTTTCTGTTGTTGATGTGATGTATCCTATTGATTGATTTGCAAATATTGAACCAGCCCTGTGTCACAGGAATGAATCCCACTTGATCTTGGTGGATCATTCTTTTTATGTGCTGTTGGATTCGATTTGCAAGTATCTTGTTGAGGATTTTTGCATCCGTATTCATCAAGGATATTGGCCTGTAGTTCTCTTTTTTTGCTGGATCTCTGTCTGGCTTGGGATCAGAGTGATGCTGGCTTCATAAAATGAGTCTGGAAGTTTTCCTTCAATTTCTATTTTTTGGCATAGCTTGAGAAGAATTGGTATTCATTCAGTGTTAAATGTCTGGTAGGACTCCCGTGGGAAGCCATCAGGTCTAGGGCTTTTATTTGTTGGTGGATTTTTGATAACTGATTCGATTTTTTCAGTAGTTATGGCTCTGTTCAGATTTTCTATTTCTTCCCGTGTGAATTTTGGTAGTGAGTACGTCTTTAGGAATTTGTCCATTTCTTCTAAATTGTCCAATTTGTTGGCATTCAATTTTTCATAGTATTCCCTGATAATTACTTGTATTTCTGAGGGATTGGTTGTAAGAAGTCCATTTTCATTCATGATTTTTTCTATTTCAGTGCTCTCTCTTTTCTTTTTGAGAAGCCTGGCTAGAGGTCTGTCAGTTTTGTTTATTTGTTCAAAGAACCAACTCTTGCTTTCGCTCATCTGTTCAATTATTTCTTTGGTCTCTATGTTGTTTATTTCTGCTCTGATTTTTACTATTTTCCTTCTTCTACTGGGTTTAGGGTGCTCTTGTAGCTCTGGCTCTAGTTCCTTTAGGCGAGTTGTTAGATTTTGCACTTGCGCTTTCTCTAATTTCTCGAAATAGGCCTGGAGTGCAATGGACTTTCCTCTTAGGACTGCCTTTGCCGCATCCCATAGAGTTTGGATTGTTGTATTTTCATTTTCATTTGTTTCCATATATTTTTTAAATTTCTTCTCTATTTGCCTGATTGGTCCCTTCATTCTTTAGTTGGGTGTTCTTTAACCTCCATGTTTTTGGAGGTTTTCCAGACTTCTTCCTGTGATTGATTTCAAGTTTCAGACATTATGATCTGAAAGTGTGCATGGTAGGATCCCAATTCTTTTATATTTCGTGAGGTCTGCTTTATGTCGCAGTATGTGTTGTATCGTGGAGAATGTGCCATGCACACTTGACAAGAAAGTGAATTCCTTGGCCTCAGGATGCAGAGTTAAATATATCTGTCAGATCCATCTGGTCCATTGTGTCATTCAAGACCATTGTTTCTTTAGTGATTTCCTGTCTGATTGATCTATCCATTGCTGTAAGCAGAGTATTAAAGTCCTCTGCTATTTGCACATTCTTATCTATAGGGTTGTTTCTGTCTGTGATTTTTTCAATATTTCGGTGCTCCCATATTCAATGCATAGACATTTATAATTGTTAGTTCTTCCTGATGGATGGACGCTGTAATTAATATATAATGCCCTTCTTCATCCCTTGTTATTGTCATTAATTTAAAGTCCAGTTTGTCCCATATAAGTATAGCTGCTCCAGCTTTCTTTTGGCTTCCCGTAGCATGATAGATATTTCTCCAACCCCTTACTTTTAATCTGAAGGTATCTTCCAATCTAAAATGCGTTTCTTGCAGAGAGCAAATAGATGGATTTTGACTTTTTTATCCATTCTGCTACCCTATGTCTTTTGATTGGAACATTCAGCCCATTTACATTATGTGTTATTATTGAAATATGAGGGTTTAGAGTCATTGTGTCCTTTGTGGAGTTCATGCTTGTGGTGGTGTCTCTGGTGTCTTTGTTCCTTACAACCTTTACCGCAGAGAGTACCCCTCAGGATTACTTGTAGGACTGGCTTAGTATTGACAAATTCAATTTCTGTTTATTTGGAAAGACTTTTATCTCTATTTCTATTCTGAATGACAGGCTTGCTGGATAGAGGATTCTTGGCTGCCTATTTTTTTGTTAATCACATTGAAGTTCTCTTGCCTTTCTTTTCTGGCCTGCCAAGTTTCAGTAGATAGGTCTGTCACCACTCTGATAGGTTTCCTTTGTATGTTAGGGCCCTTTTCTCCCTAGCTGCTTTCAAAATTCTCTTTGTCCTTATATTTTGCCATTTTCACTATGATATGTCGTACAGAAGATCGATTCAAATCACGTCTGAAGGGAGTTCTCTGTGTGTCTTGTATTTCAATGTTTACTTCCTTCCCCAAGTTGGGGAAGTTCTCTGCTATAATTTGTTCCAGGANGTTAATCACATTGAAGTTCTCTTGCCTTTCTTTTCTGGCCTGCCAAGTTTCAGTAGATAGGTCTGTCACCACTCTGATAGGTTTCCTTTGTATGTTAGGGCCCTTTTCTCCCTAGCTGCTTTCAAAATTCTCTTTGTCCTTATATTTTGCCATTTTCACTATGATATGTCGTACAGAAGATCGATTCAAATCACGTCTGAAGGGAGTTCTCTGTGTGTCTTGTATTTCAATGTTTACTTCCTTCCCCAAGTTGGGGAAGTTCTCTGCTATAATTTGTTCCAGGACTCCTTCAGCACCTATTCCTCTCTCTTCCTCTTCTGGGATTCTTATGATACGGATATTGTTGCGTTTGACTGTATCACTGAGCTCTTGAACTCTTCTTTCATGTACCTCTATCCGTTTATCTCCTTTTTTGTCAGCTCTTTGTTTTTCTATAATGGTGTCTTCTAAATCACTTATTCTCTTTTCTGCCTCTTCAATCCGTGCATTGGACACCTCCAGTTTATTATGTATTTCATTTATCGCATTTTTAAATTCATCATGCCTATTTTGTTCTCCACGTTGCTTGTAGCCATAGTTTCTTTGATGTCCTCTATGGTTTTTGCAAGCCCAGCGATTAATTTTACGATTAATTTTCTAAAATCTTGTTCAGTTATGCTACTTATATCTCTTTTGAGCAGTTCATTAGCTGTCAATTCTTCTTGGAATTTCTTTGGAGGAGAGCCCCTTCGTTTCGTCATTTTGGTTAGCTTTCTGTCTCTTGTTAGTTTTAATGACTTGTTATGCTCTCTGCACCTGTGAGCACTGCTATACCCAACTAGACTCTTTGACTGTCCAGGTCCTATCCTTTTAGAACGTGTTCTTTGAATGGTATCTCTTGGTCTCTCTTGTTGAGACCTTGTTTATTTTATTTTCTTACTCGTAGTGGTATTTGGGACTCGCCACCATGTGTACTTTGGCTTGTTTCTTGAGGTAGCCCTGGAGAAGAAAACATACAGACAAACACACAGGGAACAGAGGGACAAAAACGTACAGAGAAATCCAATAATCCCACTAACCAAGAGGGAAAACTAAAAAGTAATGAGAAAATTCGGAGGAGGGAAGGCAAATTATAGAAAATAAAAATACATTAAAAAGTTAAAAAGAAGAAAAGGAAAGGAAGAAAGAAGAAAACCAATAGACAAAGATCGGTTTAAAGCATATAACCAGATTTCCCAGCTACAATTAAATAACCGGGTGTATGCAATGATGGTTGAAGGGCATAGAGAAAGAGAGAGATGATAGGGCAGAGATGAGGCAAAATTGGAGATGGGATGAACAGGCAGAAGGAATAAGAAGCTTTTTTCAAAAAGCTAAAGGGTGGAATATGGTTGGAGAAGTGAGAGAAAGACGGTGGTGTTATCCAGAGAAACTATCTAGTCTGATTACTCCTGAGAGGCTTTGTTATACCGCCATTAACTGTTCCGCTGGTCGCTGCTTCCCTGTTGCCGGGAGTTGAGTTGAGGGTGGGGGAAGTGTCGCAGCCTCATAAGCGCCGGGGTCAAAGAGCAATACAACCCCAGTGCATTTGGGGAATGTAGTAACTTCAGGTCCGCAGAGTCCACTCACCTCACCCCGCTGCAACCACTTTACCGGTCGCAGCTTCAGCAGGCGTTTTTGCTCACTCAGCAGCCGCTTCACCAGGTGCGGGCACCACTTCACCGAGTCGCCGCCACCGCTGTTTAACCCGGCGCTGGGACCACCTCCGCAGGCTGAAGGTTCACCGGGCCGCCACCGCCATGGGTGGTGCCAGGCGCATGGCAGTTCAGTTTTTCTTGGTGCCTTCTGCAACCAGGGCACCTAGTTTAAAGTCAGCACCCCAGCCAGAGCTAAAAAACACTGTCTTTCCAAGCCGAGGTTTTTTCTCTTCTCCAGGGATGGTTCTATGAGCAATCTCAGTTTTTCTTTCCTTTCCCCTGGACTCGCTGCAGCTCACCACCACTCGCTGGTTTATCACTCACCGCAGCTTCATGCAAGCCAGGTACCCTCCCTCCCTCCGTATCTCTGGGTTCCATCCTGCTTCTATCTTCCCCTCTTTGCATTCACACACTTATGAGGTTTCCTTCTCAGTGTACTGTCTCCTTTTCTTCCCAAACTCCTGTGGCTCAGTATCCTATGACTTCAGGCCTTCTCTGTTTGAGGGATGAGTGCAGGCGAAATGTACGGTGCTCCCTACTTCTCCGCCATCTTGCCTCCTCCCATATCAAGCTTTAGAAACATACAAGGGAGGGAAAACTAGCCAAAACAGTGAAACAGAAGAATTCTCCTCAAAAGAAATTCCAGGAATAAGGACAACCAAAGAATTGATCAAAAACAGATCTAAGGACCATAACTGAACAAGAATTTAGAATAATAGTCGTAAAATTAATTGCTGGCTTGAAAAAAAAGCACAGAAGACAGCAGAGGCTCCATTGCTGCAAAGATCAAGGATCTTAAAATAGTCATAATGGATTTAAAAATAGTTATAAATGAGGTGCAAAATAAAAATGGAGGCAGCCACAGCACAGATTGAATTGCTGAATAGCACTTGAGGAGCGAATAGGTGAATTAGAAGATAAAATTATGGAAAAAGATGAGCTGAGAAAAAGAGAGATAAAATCACCCAGGCGCAGGAAAGAATTTGAGAACCCATTGATGCATTCAAACAGAACAATATCCATATCACAGGAATTCCAGAAGAAGAGGAAGAGAGAAAGGGCCTGAAGGAGTACTTGAACAAATCGTAGCTGAGAAATTCCTCAACTTTGGGAAGGAAACAGACATTGAAGTCCAAGAGGCACAGAGAACTATTATCAGATGTAACTTGAATTGATCTTCTACACAACATGTCATAGTGAAATTGGAAAATGTAAGGATAAAGAGAGAATTCTGAAAGCAGCTAGAGATAAAAGGGCCGTAACATACAAAGGGAGACACCTCAGGGTAGTAGCAGACCTATCTACTGAAACTTGCCATGCCAAAAAGGAATGGCAGGAAGTCTTCAATGTGATCAACAGAAAAAATATGCAGCTAAGAATGCTTTATCCAGCAAGCCTGTCATTCAGAATAGGAGAGATAAATGTTTTCCCAAACAAACAAAACCTGAAGTAATTGATGACCACTAAACCAGACCTACAGGAAATCCAAAGGAGGAAACTATGAGGAAATGCTGCAAGGAACACAAAATACCAGAGACATCAGTACAAGCAAGAAACCTACAGAATACACAACGACTCTAAACCCAGATTTTTCAATAATAACACTGAATGCAAATGGACTAAATGCTCCAATCAAAAGACATTAGGGAGCAGAATGGATATAAAAAAAAAAAAACAAAAAACAACCCAAGACTCATCTATTTGCTGTTTACAAGAGACTCATTTTAGACCTGAGGGCACCTTCGGTTTAAAAGTGAGAGGATGAGGAACTATCTACCATGCTACTCGAAGTCAAAAGAATTCTTGTGTAGTCATACTTATATCAGACAAACTAGACTTTAAAGTAAAGGCTGCAACAAGAGATAAAGAAGGGCATCATATAATAATTACAGGATCTGTCCATAAGGAAGAGTTAACCATTATAAATGGCTATAAATTTATAGAATTAGGGAACACACAAATATATAAAACAATCAGTCACAAACATAAGCAATCTTACTGATAAGAATATGGTACTGCAGGGGACTTTAATACTCTACTTACAGCAATGGAAAGATCAATTAGACAGAGAATCACCAAAGAAACAATGGCCCTGAATGACACATTGGATCAGATGGACTTGACAGATATATTTAGAACTCTACATCCCAAAGCAATGGAATACACTTTTCTTGAGTGCACATGATACATTCTCCAAGACGGATCACAGAGTGGGTCACAAAGAATCCCTCAATAAAGATAAAAGAATTGAGATTATACCATGCAAACTTTCAGATCACAATGCTATGAAATTTGAAATCAACCATTGGAAAAAGTCTGGAAACATGCCAAAAACATTGAGGTTAAAGAACATCCTACTAAAAAATGAATGGTTCAACCAGGCAATTAGAGAAGAAATTTAAAAATATATGGAAACAAATGAAAATGAAAACACAATAATCCAAACCCTTTGGGATGCAGCAAGGCAGTTCTAACAGGAAAATACTTTGGAATTCAGGCCTATCTCAAGAAACTAGAAAAAACCCAAATATAAAATATAGTAGCACACACAAAGGAACTAGAAGCAGAACATCAAATACACCATAAACCCAGCTGAAGAATATAGTAAAAATCAGGGCAAAAATAAACAAAATAGAATCCAAATTAAAAAAAAAAAGCAGGGGCGCCTGGGTGGCTTAGTCAGTTAAGCGTCCGACTTTCGCTTGGGTCATGTTCTCACGGATCGTGGGTTCGAGCCCCGCGTCGGGC
>NW_027527822.1:618535-691292 GCF_008692635.1 Crocuta crocuta
TCTCTTTGTCCTTATATTTTGCCATTTTCACTATGATATGTCGTACAGAAGATCGATTCAAATCACGTCTGAAGGGAGTTCTCTGTGTGTCTTGTATTTCAATGTTTACTTCCTTCCCCAAGTTGGGGAAGTTCTCTGCTATAATTTGTTCCAGGACTCCTTCAGCACCTATTCCTCTCTCTTCCTCTTCTGGGATTCTTATGATACGGATATTGTTGCGTTTGACTGTATCACTGAGCTCTTGAACTCTTCTTTCATGTACCTCTATCCGTTTATCTCCTTTTTTGTCAGCTCTTTGTTTTTCTATAATGGTGTCTTCTAAATCACTTATTCTCTTTTCTGCCTCTTCAATCCGTGCATTGGACACCTCCAGTTTATTATGTATTTCATTTATCGCATTTTTAAATTCATCATGCCTATTTTGTTCTCCACGTTGCTTGTAGCCATAGTTTCTTTGATGTCCTCTATGGTTTTTGCAAGCCCAGCGATTAATTTTACGATTAATTTTCTAAAATCTTGTTCAGTTATGCTACTTATATCTCTTTTGAGCAGTTCATTAGCTGTCAATTCTTCTTGGAATTTCTTTGGAGGAGAGCCCCTTCGTTTCGTCATTTTGGTTAGCTTTCTGTCTCTTGTTAGTTTTAATGACTTGTTATGCTCTCTGCACCTGTGAGCACTGCTATACCCAACTAGACTCTTTGACTGTCCAGGTCCTATCCTTTTAGAACGTGTTCTTTGAATGGTATCTCTTGGTCTCTCTTGTTGAGACCTTGTTTATTTTATTTTCTTACTCGTAGTGGTATTTGGGACTCGCCACCATGTGTACTTTGCCTTGTTTCTTGCGGTAGCCCTGGAGAAGAAAACATACAGACAAACACACAGGGAACAGAGGGACAAAAACGTACAGAGAAATCCAATAATCCCACTAACCAAGAGGGAAAACTAAAAAGTAATGAGAAAATTCGGAGGAGGGAAGGCAAATTATAGAAAATAAAAATACATTAAAAAGTTAAAAAGAAGAAAAGGAAAGGAAGAAAGAAGAAAACCAATAGACAAAGATCGGTTTAAAGCATATAACCAGATTTCCCAGCTACAATTAAATAACCGGGTGTATGCAATGATGGTTGAAGGGCATAGAGAAAGAGAGAGATGATAGGGCAGAGATGAGGCAAAATTGGAGATGGGATGAACAGGCAGAAGGAATAAGAAGCTTTTTTCAAAAAGCTAAAGGGTGGAATATGGTTGGAGAAGTGAGAGAAAGACGGTGGTGTTATCCAGAGAAACTATCTAGTCTGATTACTCCTGAGAGGCTTTGTTATACCGCCATTAACTGTTCCGCTGGTCGCTGCTTCCCTGTTGCCGGGAGTTGAGTTGAGGGTGGGGGAAGTGTCGCAGCCTCATAAGCGCCGGGGTCAAAGAGCAATACAACCCCAGTGCATTTGGGGAATGTAGTAACTTCAGGTCCGCAGAGTCCACTCACCTCACCCCGCTGCAACCACTTTACCGGTCGCAGCTTCAGCAGGCGTTTTTGCTCACTCAGCAGCCGCTTCACCAGGTGCGGGCACCACTTCACCGAGTCGCCGCCACCGCTGTTTAACCCGGCGCTGGGACCACCTCCGCAGGCTGAAGGTTCACCGGGCCGCCACCGCCATGGGTGGTGCCAGGCGCATGGCAGTTCAGTTTTTCTTGGTGCCTTCTGCAACCAGGGCACCTAGTTTAAAGTCAGCACCCCAGCCAGAGCTAAAAAACACTGTCTTTCCAAGCCGAGGTTTTTTCTCTTCTCCAGGGATGGTTCTATGAGCAATCTCAGTTTTTCTTTCCTTTCCCCTGGACTCGCTGCAGCTCACCACCACTCGCTGGTTTATCACTCACCGCAGCTTCATGCAAGCCAGGTACCCTCCCTCCCTCCGTATCTCTGGGTTCCATCCTGCTTCTATCTTCCCCTCTTTGCATTCACACACTTATGAGGTTTCCTTCTCAGTGTACTGTCTCCTTTTCTTCCCAAACTCCTGTGGCTCAGTATCCTATGACTTCAGGCCTTCTCTGTTTGAGGGATGAGTGCAGGCGAAATGTACGGTGCTCCCTACTTCTCCGCCATCTTGCCTCCTCCCATATCAAGCTTTAGAAACATACAAGGGAGGGAAAACTAGCCAAAACAGTGAAACAGAAGAATTCTCCTCAAAAGAAATTCCAGGAATAAGGACAACCAAAGAATTGATCAAAAACAGATCTAAGGACCATAACTGAACAAGAATTTAGAATAATAGTCGTAAAATTAATTGCTGGCTTGAAAAAAAAGCACAGAAGACAGCAGAGGCTCCATTGCTGCAAAGATCAAGGATCTTAAAATAGTCATAATGGATTTAAAAATAGTTATAAATGAGGTGCAAAATAAAAATGGAGGCAGCCACAGCACAGATTGAATTGCTGAATAGCACTTGAGGAGCGAATAGGTGAATTAGAAGATAAAATTATGGAAAAAGATGAGCTGAGAAAAAGAGAGATAAAATCACCCAGGCGCAGGAAAGAATTTGAGAACCCATTGATGCATTCAAACAGAACAATATCCATATCACAGGAATTCCAGAAGAAGAGGAAGAGAGAAAGGGCCTGAAGGAGTACTTGAACAAATCGTAGCTGAGAAATTCCTCAACTTTGGGAAGGAAACAGACATTGAAGTCCAAGAGGCACAGAGAACTATTATCAGATGTAACTTGAATTGATCTTCTACACAACATGTCATAGTGAAATTGGAAAATGTAAGGATAAAGAGAGAATTCTGAAAGCAGCTAGAGATAAAAGGGCCGTAACATACAAAGGGAGACACCTCAGGGTAGTAGCAGACCTATCTACTGAAACTTGCCATGCCAAAAAGGAATGGCAGGAAGTCTTCAATGTGATCAACAGAAAAAATATGCAGCTAAGAATGCTTTATCCAGCAAGCCTGTCATTCAGAATAGGAGAGATAAATGTTTTCCCAAACAAACAAAACCTGAAGTAATTGATGACCACTAAACCAGACCTACAGGAAATCCAAAGGAGGAAACTATGAGGAAATGCTGCAAGGAACACAAAATACCAGAGACATCAGTACAAGCAAGAAACCTACAGAATACACAACGACTCTAAACCCAGATTTTTCAATAATAACACTGAATGCAAATGGACTAAATGCTCCAATCAAAAGACATTAGGGAGCAGAATGGATATAAAAAAAAAAAAACAAAAAACAACCCAAGACTCATCTATTTGCTGTTTACAAGAGACTCATTTTAGACCTGAGGGCACCTTCGGTTTAAAAGTGAGAGGATGAGGAACTATCTACCATGCTACTCGAAGTCAAAAGAATTCTTGTGTAGTCATACTTATATCAGACAAACTAGACTTTAAAGTAAAGGCTGCAACAAGAGATAAAGAAGGGCATCATATAATAATTACAGGATCTGTCCATAAGGAAGAGTTAACCATTATAAATGGCTATAAATTTATAGAATTAGGGAACACACAAATATATAAAACAATCAGTCACAAACATAAGCAATCTTACTGATAAGAATATGGTACTGCAGGGGACTTTAATACTCTACTTACAGCAATGGAAAGATCAATTAGACAGAGAATCACCAAAGAAACAATGGCCCTGAATGACACATTGGATCAGATGGACTTGACAGATATATTTAGAACTCTACATCCCAAAGCAATGGAATACACTTTTCTTGAGTGCACATGATACATTCTCCAAGACGGATCACAGAGTGGGTCACAAAGAATCCCTCAATAAAGATAAAAGAATTGAGATTATACCATGCAAACTTTCAGATCACAATGCTATGAAATTTGAAATCAACCATTGGAAAAAGTCTGGAAACATGCCAAAAACATTGAGGTTAAAGAACATCCTAC
Source organism: Crocuta crocuta (assembly GCF_008692635.1). Taxonomy (NCBI): domain Eukaryota; kingdom Metazoa; phylum Chordata; class Mammalia; order Carnivora; family Hyaenidae; genus Crocuta; species Crocuta crocuta. The sequence continues at coordinate 622,442 of NW_027527822.1, forward strand.
TAAAAAATGAATGGTTCAACCAGGCAATTAGAGAAGAAATTTAAAAATATATGGAAACAAATGAAAATGAAAACACAATAATCCAAACCCTTTGGGATGCAGCAAGGCAGTTCTAACAGGAAAATACTTTGGAATTCAGGCCTATCTCAAGAAACTAGAAAAAACCCAAATATAAAATATAGTAGCACACACAAAGGAACTAGAAGCAGAACATCAAATACACCATAAACCCAGCTGAAGAATATAGTAAAAATCAGGGCAAAAATAAACAAAATAGAATCCAAATTAAAAAAAAAAAGCAGGGGCGCCTGGGTGGCTTAGTCAGTTAAGCGTCCGACTTTCGCTTGGGTCATGTTCTCACGGATCGTGGGTTCGAGCCCCGCGTCGGGCNGCAGAACAGGTAAATGAAACAAATTTGGTTTAAAAAGATAAACAAAATTGGTAAACCTCTAGCCAGTTTTCTCAAAAAGAAAACAGAGAGCACCCAAATAGATAAAATCAAGAATGAAAATGGATTTATTACAACCAACCCCTCAGAAATACAAGCAAAAATCAGGAAATACTATAAAAAATTATATGCCAAAAAACCTGGACAATCTAGAAGAAATAGACACATTCTTAATCACACACACACTACCAAACCTCAAACGGGAAGAAATAGAAAATCAGAACAGACTCATAACTAGTAAAGAAATTGAATCAGTTATCAAAAATCTCCCAATAAATAAGAGCGCTGGGCCAGACGGCTTCCCTCGGGAATTCTACCAGACATTTAAAACAGAATTAATATCCATTCTTCTCAAGCTATTCCAAAAGATAGGAATGGAAGGAAAACTTCAGGACTCATTCTATGAAAACAGCGTCACTTTGATTCCCAAACCAGACGGACCCAGCAAAAAAAGAGAACTGTAGGCCAATATCCCTGATGAATATGGATGTAAAAATCCTCAGCAAGATACTAGCAAATTGAATTCAACAGCATATAAAAAGAATTATCCACTGTGATCAAGTGGTATTCATTCCTGGGTTACAGGGCTGGCTAATATTCACAAATAAATCAATGTGATACATCACATTAACAAAAGAACTGATAAAAACCAAAATACAGCATTCTTTCTTAATAAAAACCTTCGAGAAAGTCTGAATAGAAGGAACTTACTTAAACATTATAAAAGCCATTTATGAAAAGCCCACAGCTAATATCATCCACAATGGGGAAAAACTGAGAGATTTCCCTCTGAGATCAGCAAGATGACAGAGATGTCCACTCCCACCACTGTTGTTTCACAGAGTGTTGGAAGTCCTAGCATCAGCCATCAGATAACAAAAGGAAATATAATTCATCAGAATTTCCAAAGAAGAAGTCAAACTTTCACTTTTTGCAGATGACATGATACTCTACATGGAAAACCTGACAGACTCCACCAAAAATCTTCTAGAAATGATCCATGAATTCAGCAAGGTATCACGGTACAAAATCAACGTACAGTAAACAGTTGCATTTTTATACACCAATAATGAAGCAACAGAAAGAGAAATCAAGAAACTGATCCCATTCAATTTGCACCAAAACCCATAGAATACCTAGGAATAAGCCTAATCAAATATGTAAAGATCTGCATGCTAAAAACCATAGAAAATTTATGAAGGAAATTGAATGAAATACAAAGAAATGAGAAAACATTTCATTCTCATGATTGGGAGAATAAATATTGTTAAAATGTCATTACTACCCAAAGCAATCTACACATTCAATGCAATCCCCATCAAAATTGCATCACCATTCTTCTCAAAGCTAGAACAAACTATCCTAAAATTTGTATGGAACCATAAAAGACTCTGAATCACCAAAGTAATATTGAAGTAAACTAAAATGGGAGGCATCACAATCCTAGACTTTAGCCTCTACTACAAAGCTGTAGTCATCAAGAAAGTATGGTATTGACACAAAAACAGACACAGACCAAGGGAATAGAATAGAGAAGCCATAATTGTACCCACAAATGTATGGCCATTTAATCTTTTACAAAGCAGGAAAGAGTATCCAATGGAAAAATGACAGCCTCTTTATCAAATGGTACTGGGAAAACTGAACAGCAACATGCAGAAAAATGAAACTAAATCACTTTCTTACACCATACACAAAAATAAACTCAAAATGGATGAAAGACCTAAAAGTGAGAGAGGAAACCATCAAAACCCTAGAGGAGGAAGTAGAAAACAACCTCATTGACATCAGCCACAGCAATTTCTTACTCTACACATCTCCAAACACAGTGGAAGTAAAGGCAAAAATTAACTATTGGTACCTCATCAAGATAAAAAGCTTCTGCATGGCAAAGGAAGCAATCATCAAAACTAAATGGCAAGCGATGGAATGGGGAAAGATAGTTCCAATTGACAAATCAGATAAAGGGCTAGTATCCAAAATCTATAAGAAACTCACCAACCTCCACACCCGAAAAACAAATAATCTAGCTGATAAATGGGTATCAGACATGAATAGACACTTCTCCAAAGAGGACATGCAGATGGCCAACAGACACATGAAACGATGCTCAATGTCACTCATCATCAAGGAAATATAAATTAAAACCACCCTGAGATACCACCTCATGCCAGTCAGAGTGGCTCAAATCAGCAAATCAGGAGACTATAGGATGTGAGGATGTGGAGAAGTGAGCACCCTCCTACATTGTTGGTGAAATGTAAACTGGTGTAGCAGTTCTCGAAAACAGTGTGGAGGTTCCTCAAAAAATTAACAATAGAACTCCTGTATGACTTTATCCTAGGAATACAGGAGTGCTGATGCATAGGGGCACATGTACCCCAATGTTCATAGCAGCACTCTCAATAATAGCCGAAGCATGGAAAGAGCCTAAGTGTCCATCAACGGATGAATGGATCAAGAAGATGTGATTTATATATATAATGGAATACTACATGGCAATGAGAAAGAATGAAATCTGGCTATTTGTAGCAATGTTGAAGGAAGGGGAAGGTATTATGCTAAGTGAAAGAAGTCAGACAGAGAAAGACAGATACCATATGTTTTCACTCATAAGTGGATCTTGTGAAACTTAACCAAAGACCATGGGGGAAGGGAAGGGGAAAATAAGTTACAGAGAAGGAGGTAGGCAAACCACAAGAGATTCTTAAAGACTAAGAAACTGAGGGCGATGGGGGTGGGGAAGAGGGGGAAATGGGTGATAATCATTGAAGAGGGCACCTGTTGGGATGAATACTGGGTGTTTTATTGCAACCAATTTTACAAATAATTATATTAAAATAAAATAACTGAGCAACAATAAGCAATAGAGAGAACTATAACTTTGTTCACCTCCTCTAGTAAGATTGCCCATTATCTAAGGAAACTTCTGTGCCATGTATTCACACATAAACAAAAGCTTACAAAAGCCCTATTAGTGGTAAGAACTAACTTTTCTTGAGGACATTTTTGGCCTTCTCACACTTGGCCTGGCCTGCTGATGAGTGAACCTGTGGTTACTGTTACATCTCATCAGTGATAGTGATAGTGGTAGGTCACCATCAGTGGTAGGTCAGTGATGGTGACATGGACCAGGACTATATTTTACACTACTGGTTCCTTCTAAAAGTCATCATCAAATATGGGTGATTTGCTACATAAGAGTGGTGAATATTATCCTGTGTGTCACATTGTTTTAAATTCTATCAGTCATTTGAAAGGTAAATAAATATTTATCATAGAAGAGTAAAATATGGTCCTATTTAATAATTATTGTGAATGTGATCACCTGAATAAAAACAGTAAAATTCAAATAAATAAATCACCATTTTATTTATCACACAAAAGTGATAACTATGGACGAACAATTTTTTCCAGCAAATGTTTACAAATAGTTAAATGATAATGAGTAGCAGAATAGTAGAATTAATTCTATTGCTTGTAGTATTATGTGGTTTGCTAGCTTTCATAATAAATAATAAAATTTATAATAGTAATATAACCTTAGAGACTGTAATAGTTTCAGCTATTAATTTCCACTAAATCCCCTAGGGTTTCAGGAAAAAGTATTTTTTTTCCATATTCAGAAAATTAGAGAGTTGGAGAAAATGAAGTGTCCACAATTTACTTCATCCTTGCCAAACAAATTTCAGAAATAAGGACATCATGAGACAGCTTTAGGTCCATTCTATAGTGTTTTATGTCTTCAGGGTATATGCCACACAAGGAACGTGTTACAGTTAGTGCTATTGATACCATATATATATACAGTCATATGTTGAATTTAAGAAACAAAGCAGATAAACACAGGGTAAGGGGGGGAAGGGAAACAGACCATAAGAGACGTTTAAAAATCTTTTTAGTTTTAGAGAGCGAGAGAGAGAGAGTGCTAGTAAGGGGACAGGCAAGCAGTGAAAGTGAGAATCTTAAGCAGGCTCCGTGTTCAGTCCAGACATGATGCGGGGCTCGATTCCATAACCATGGAATCATGACCTCAGACAAAATCAAGAGTCAGATGCTCAACCAACTGAACAGCCCAGGTGCCCCCAAGAGACTCTTAACTATAGAGAACAAATTGAGAGTTGCTGGAGGGGTAGGGATGGGGGATGGGCTAAATGGGTGGTGGGCATTAAGGAGGGCACTTGTGGTGAGGACTGGATGTCATAAGTGATAAATTACTAAATTCTACACCTGAAATCAATATTACATTATGTACAAACTAAGTGGAATTTAGATAAAAATTGGGAAATAAAAGAAAAAGAGTCCTGAAAAATAGGATTCATATTAAACTAAAATGGCAAAGATAAAAAAATACAAAATTAATTTCTAAACTTCTTATTTTAAGCTATTGTCTTAAAGTACATTTCACAGTTGACTGTTAAGTCTTTGGAGAATACCTAAATGTGAATTTGTAAATATAGAGATGTATTAATATACGTATATATTTATAATGATTTTCTCTGCAAAAACAACAACGTCTTCAAAGGTGTCAAATTTCTTGGCTGAAAATCATTATAAGTATATAACCATTTACCAGAAAAAGCAAGAAATATACCCTGAAAAAAAACACCAGAACCATAAATTCTGTAATTTATTTTTTTATGGTTGTTCTTTAGACAAAAATTACCTACTACAGAAAAAATATATCAGATTTTCAAGACATGATAACACCAATAGAAATGAAATATTGTGTTATGATGCATAATTAAAACAAAGTAACAAATAAGCCTATACCTCAAACCCAATGGACATTAAGAAAGAAATGTATTACCTAAATACCACTTTAATGAAAATAATTAACCTTTGAAAATGGAATTAAAGCATACTTGTTAGAAACACATAGTAACAAGTAGCCCAAATATAATTAACTTCAAAAATTCCAAATAACTCTATGAACATTATATATTGTTTGCTACAAAACCACCACCTTGTTTTTGCTATGGAAGCATCTAGATATTTTCCCCAAAAAATGAAAATTGATAGTTCACAAAGGAAGATAAGCACATAGGCCATGAGGTAATAAAAACATCCTCAGAAACATTAATCATTAGAGAGATACAAAATAAAACCAACATGAGTAAGTATATCCATGCTACAATAGCTAAAGCGAAAAAAGTTGACATTACCCAGAAATGCTGCCAATTGGAACCAGTAGTACTCTTGAGATTTGCTGGTGGCCATGGAAAATTAAACAAACAGTGTTACTGTTACACTGTTCAGTAAAAAATTAGTCATACATCTACCAAATGAAATAAAAACACGTGAATCACAGAAAGAATGTTAAAACTATTTTAGCCATAACAGTTCCCGACGGAAAATATCCCAATATTCATCATCAAAGTAGTAGGTAAACAAAGAGTATTTGATTCAGAGATGGGAATATTAATCAGGAACCAAAAAGGAAACAGGTGATAAACCTAAAATTGTGACAGAATCTTTAAAAACATATTGAGAAAATGACACAAGATATAAAAATATACCTATTTTATATTTTCTTTGAAGCAAAATTCTAGAATAGGCCAAACTATAGCATAAAGATACAAATGTGACTAATAGTAGTATCTTGGTTGAGTGATTTTACTGGAAAAGAGAATGAAAAACACTTCTGCTCTGGGGAGAATTGTCTTTTGCGAGTGCGGAAAGTTAAGTCCAAGCTGTTGACACTGGTTGAATGGTAAGCTTCAGCTGTCAGCATTCTAACGTTTGTAAGTTAAACCACAATTTGAAAGAAATTAACAATTTATGTTTAAAATTGTTTAGTTACTTAGTTCATTCTTTGAACTTATTGGGTGGTGTGTTTATTGAGTGGTGTGATGTAAAAACATTTTAATTATTTTTGATTAACAGATTTTTAACAATCCACAATTTGCTGTGTTCAGGACAACTTAGCAAAAGATCCAAACAACAGAGGTCTATCTGCATTTCAAAGAAAAATAGTAATAACATAGATATAATGCATATGTATTTTTTTCTAGGAAATCCCACAAAACCACTTTGTACAGACTTTAAATTGGAAGGAAGTCAATGTAATTTTAATCATGACTTAAGGCAGAACACTGACCCATATTCTTTCTTAGGGCTCCCTTGACTTCACTATTCCTTAGACTATAGATGAGGGGGTTAAGCGCAGGGGTGAAGATAGTATAGAACACTGACACTACTTTATCATGGTTAGCTGACCTGTAGGATTTGGGTTTCATATAGGTAAAAATGGCAGCTCCATAAAAGAGTCCTACCACAGAGAGATGTGAGGAGCAGGTGGCAAAAGCCTTTTTGCAGACTTCTCTGGAACGCATCTGGAGAACTGAAGCAAGGATGAGACTATACGAAATCAGGATGAAAGAAAATGGGACCAAGAGCATTAACACACAGCATACGTACATTACATACTCAAAGACAAAAGTGTCAGCACAAGCCAAAGGCAACAGACTAGGGGCCTCACAAAAGAAATGATTGATCTCATGAGCATCACAAAATGGAAAACTCAGAGTAGTAGCAGCTTGCATGAGCCCATCAGCTGCCCCCAGGAACCAAGACCCCACAGTCATTCTCAGGCATAATTGCCAGTTCATGAGAACAGGGTATCTCAGTGGGTGGCAAACAGCCACATACCGGTCGTAAGACATGGCTGCTAAGAGGAAACACTCACCCCCTTCTAAAGTCAGGAAGAAGAATATCTGCAGCCCACAGCCAGCAAGGGAGATGGACTTCTTTCCAGTCAAATAGTCAGCAGCCATTTTGGGCACAATGGTGGATACCAGTATCATGTCCATGAGGGAGAGTTGGCTCAGTAGGAAGTACATGGGCGTGTGGAGCCGGGCATCCTGGTGAATCAGGAGAATCATGAGGGCATTGCCCACTAGAGAGGCAAAGGCAGTTGTCAGAACCATCACAAAGAGAAATAGTTGGGCTTCTGTGTGGTTAAAGAGTCCTAGAAGAATAAAATATGAGGTGGTGTTTCCGTTTTTCATCGTTTCAAACAGTAGTGATACTGGAAAGGAAGAAATAGATGACAGAGATCACTCACAGTACTCTATTTGAATTACATATTGATTGATAATTACATGACTGAAAATGATAGAACCTTTTTCAAATCTTTTATTTGCCATTTTCAAAATAGTTTAACATAGACATAAAATTAATTACAACTTTCCCCCCACTTTTCTCACTTTCAAAGTTTTCAAAATAAGTATTTCCATTTTTGTTATTGATTAATGGGCACAATTAATAATCCTTTTGATAAATTACAAGAATATGGTGTGTCGTTAGCGCCACATGACACCAACATAAGTGAACATTATTCACATAATTTGTAATCTATAATTGTGCCTTGCTTTATATCATGTTTAGTCAATATTCTTAGAAGCTGAGTTAAATAAATGTGTTTTATTATATAAAAGCCAGGTCCTTTATACAGGAGTCGCACATATAAAACATCAATATTTACTGAAACCTGTCCAAATCATATCATCTTTCTTGATAGTATTTAATTCAGAAAGGTATTATTTTTTCCAGAGAGAGAGAGAGAGAGTTTATATTTTCATGTCTAGGAGCCAAAGTACTGAGTCTGCAGAAGGCACATAACTTAATTTGGAATTGTTAGCACATTTAGTTTAATTTTACTGAGTTACACACTGAAACAGTAATGACCTTAGAATATTTCCGTCAGTGTGACACTGTAATACTAAATGCAGAATTTCATTAACCAAAGAAAAGCACTTTGTATAATGATAATGTTTCCTTTCAAAGTCATGGAAACACAATTTTATCGGGTAAAGAAGAGACAACAAAAATTCTGAATTCTTCATCCAATTACAGAAGTAAATTAATTTCTTCTTCAGGTCAAAAATAATCTACATCTTTAAAGGTATTTTTGTCTCTGATCTGATCTAGTTTGTTGAATAAATAAAACCATAGCTCCAACATGGGTATACCCATTATTTCTCAAAGGTATGGTATAATTCAGTGAATTTATATAGCAGGAGTCCACCTCTTCCATGGACAGTCCTTTTGCCTCCACTTTACATAGGCATCCCCTACTTGAATGTCATTCAGCATGAAGAAATGCAGTGCAAAAGGCTTCCTCAATCCCTAACTCCAGTTCTTGAGCATCATTACTGTACTAGTAGTATACTAATTTACCATTTTAGTTGGTTATTTCAAAATTAAATATGATGAAAATACATTTCCTTGTTGTCAACTGTTTTGCATTTGCCAAATTTCTGTAATCTGTATATCCTCATAATTCTAATATACAGTCTGTACCCTTAGTAACTAACTGAAATCTCTAATTATATCACTTTCCTGAAGAATGTCAAAACATTTCTATTCATTTCCTTGGCTCGTGGCCTTCTTACTTTTCACTATTTCCCTCCCCCTATTGTTGAAGATTGACAGAACTTTAAAGCTATTTAAAAATCAGGAGGTAACTTATTACCAACTGTAGGGTGTTGGACAAGTTTCTTAAGTTTTTGCTACTCTCTTACTTATTTTTGAGTGTACTGTCATCACAGTGGCATTAAATATTTTTACATTGTTGTACAATTGTTACCAATATTAATCCCCTGGAAACTTTTCATATTCTTAAACTGAAATTCTTGTATCCATTATATAATAACTTTCTTTCCTTTCCCCACAAGCCTCTGGCAAACACCATTGTATTTGCTGTCTCTGTATATTTGAGGTATCTATGTACTTCACATAAGTGGAGTCATACAGTATTGTGTGTGTGTTTATTTTATACAACATAATGTCTTCAACATTCATTCATGTTGTAACATGTGTCAGAATATTCTTCAATTTTAAGGCTGAATAATATTCCTTTGTAGGAATATACTATATTATACTATATTTTACTTATTTTCTCATTCCATCTATAGACATTTGTGTTGCTTTCACTCCAGTTATATTCTTTTCTTTTTAAATATTTTTATTTATTTCTAGGAGAGAGAGAGAGAGAGAGAGACAGCGTGAGCAGGGGAGGGTCAGAGAGAGAGGGAGTCACAGACTCTGAAACAGGCTCCAGGCTCTGAGCTGGCAGTCAGCACAGAGCCCGACGCGGGGCTCGAACCCACGAACCGTGAGATCATGACCTAAGCGAAAGTCGGACGCTTAACCGACTAAGCCACCCAGGCACCCCCCACTCCAGTTGTATTCTTAAGTAACTATTTAATGGGATTTTTGGTAATAGATGCTCATTATTGGTTATTTTTAATAGGTAAGCGTATATATAGCATAAAATATAGTAATTTACACTAAATTTTTTGCTTACATCATGCAAGATAAATGTGTGTTGTTTTAGGGAATATTTACAACTTACATGCATTTCCAGATTTTAAAATGCATTTTCTTATTATAATGTTTCTACTTGTGGTTAAGTGATTATTGCATATGAAGTAATTAAGTATTTGCTTTTCAAAAGATATAAATGATAAATCTGCACTTTCTCTTTAGGTGAAATACATGTGTAAACAGTCATCATAATCTTATTGACTAGTTAAAGTGTTCATAGTGTTTAGATTATTTAATGGAAAAATAAACATAATGTGTCAATTACATAAGAAGAGTGGAAGATATTTATATTTTCCTGAGATATGATAATATATAATTATTTGTTGAATTGAAAGTTCCTACCTATCTTTTCACTTTACACAATGAAAGACTATTTTCCACTAATTGGAATGTTTGCAAACCCACAGAAACAAGATTCTAAAGGATAAGTTCTAACAATATTGTCTAAGGATACAAAGTGCAACGGAAACTTAAAATGAGGAATTAACTTATCTTGCAAGTAAAATATCTACAATGGTTCCATATAATAATGAAAATTCAATATTGACTAGCAGAGGAATATAAAAACTTAATACTTCGAATAATAAATATTTTCCTTTTCATCTTCACTGTGGCTTGAGAACATTAGAGATTTTTTCTTTTCATCTGTTTCCATAGAATGTCACTTATAGTAGAGCTAAAATTTTCATGTCTTTACTTTAAATCACAAATTCATCTCTTTTACGATGTTATTAGAAGGCACAGATTTGTCCTCTCCTTTTTCTCATCGAGTAATCATACAGTATTTAAGAGCTGTCTGAAGTTTTCCCTTCTATATTTTTTTGATCCCTATTGCCATCATTTATTATTAAAATTATAAATCTTCTTCCCCAGAATACTGAGATTAGTCAACCCTTTCTGGACAAAATAAAATAGTAACAACTAAATGATTTATTTGACTTAATTGACAAGTTAGGACAAGAATTTTAGTCTGATTAAGCTAGTATTCATTTTAGTTCTTCAGATTGTAGAATAGATAAGATAACAGAGTGGATTTTAAATGTAAAACTGTATAGAAGGTGTGGTATTACTGCAGATATTCTGAAGTTCAAACTTCATAAACAGATTATTAAATATTAAGAGATCAGTGTGACCTACTCACATAAAAATGATGTCATGCCACAGGGTAGATCTGCATCTCAGTTGAGCAACATCATCCTGAAACACCTCTTCTAGTCTCACAGCAAAGTTGCTAATATCAGTGTCTACAGTAACCTATTAAGGGGTGTGGCCTCTTGACATCTTTTGCTAAAAATACTTTCTTATTAATATGCTAGTGCTGCATAGGTTTCACTCTTTGGATGCCAATTGTGTTCACTTTTAAAGGACTTGAGAGATTTTCAGAACTGAACTATACTTTATTTGACCCTTTCAGAAAGCTGTGATTCATTAATATAAGACAGAAACTTTCGCAAAGAAAAGTAAATGTACATAAATGATCTTGGAAAGGGGTGATGACTTAAAAATACATTAAAGAGTAAATTTGTCTGACTCTGGCATTACTTTTCTAAATTTTGATAAGGAAGAAAGATTAAAGAGTTTGTCAGAGTAATTAAAATGATGAACTGCATAAGTGGAATTTAAGAAACAAAACAGATGAACAAGAAGCGGAAAGGTAGAGGCAAACTAAACAGACTCTTAAATATAGAGAACAAACTAAGGGTTGCCATCGGGGAGGTGGGCAAGGGGGTGGGTTAACTGGGTGATGGGTATTAAGGAGGGCACTTCTTGCGATGAGCACTGGATGTTATATGTAGGTGGTGAAGAAGCACTAAATTCTATGTATGAAATGACTAGTAGACTACATGTTAGTTAATTGGAATGTAAATAAAAACTTGAAAAAGAAAAAATGATGAAATGCTTTTAAAATTCAGTTTTTCTTTCCTTTTTGAACTTAATTTGACAGAAACACTGTTTCATAAGATTCAATTTTTATACTTATATTATTTTATTTTGGAGCTTATATGATTCTTTGTATCTAAATATTAGAATAATAGAAACAACAGCTATAGCAGATTGCATTTGTTATGCCAAACACTTTGCAATTTGATTCTATCTGGGTTACTTTTACATGATTTTATCAATGTCTGTGGTTTGTATTTTCAGTTTCTGGGCAAAAATTTATTCTTAGATTCATTTTTACCCCTTTTGTGACCTTGGTTTTTATAAGAGTAAATGTAAGCATTACATTCCATATCTATTAAATTATATACATATACATATATGTATATACATAATTATACACACATTAAATACGTATATAATTATATACATATATTTTATAATTACATATACATTACATATACTATATATGTAATTTATGCATCATGGAATAGTTGATGGGAAAAGCCACCTCTGTAAAATTGTAATATTTATACTTGCTTAATCAGGTTAGCTATAGTAATTATTTTATTTCTTTAGAAAGAGAACACACCATAGATTTTAGATATGCTTCTGAATTTGCATGTTGAGTAGACTTTGTGCAATGTAGACCAAACGCTGTGTGGGTTCCCAGAGTGAATGAGAATGAACATCAGAGAACTTCTCTGGCAAAAATAAGGAGGACTTACCACTCAAAACTCCATTAGAAAACTGAAATTACAGTGAATCTGTATCCTATTGAGATCAATTTGATTATTTTTACAAATGTGGGCATAACTTAAATAAACCAAGAAATTTTTAACCAGACCTTCATTTTAACAAGAACAGGGTATTTTGTCCATCCCTCCTCCTGAAGAAATGTGAGGATAGAGTAATTTCCAGGCATCACAAAAAGAGTGTATGGAAAAGTCCATCTAACAAGTGCTCAGACCTGGCCAGAGAGCAGAGCCAAGAAGCCACAGACAGGCATGAGAGAAGCAAATAAAATTGCATCATTCTGTTGTTGTCCTACTCATCCAAGGGAGGGACTTCATGATTCTTGGGAAACAGATTCTGAGACAGAGATGAGTATGCAGGAAATTTATTGTGGAGTTCCTTAGAAATAAGTCCCTAAGAATGAAGGAAGCAGAAATGGCCACAGGTTGATGTTGAGCTGTGTTGCAGTTATAACAAAGTTCTCAGCTACCCCAGGAAGAGTTCTAACATGTTCCTTTTAAGTGGTCCTGCTATAGGGAAAGTGGTTCCTTTTAGGTCTCAACAAGGGCATTGATAGGATGTGTGGTCTGCCCCCAGGAAGGGGGTATGATCTTGGGATATATTCTTCAAATAAGAACAATTCCTTGAGAGGGACTTAGCTGAGGGTGTCTGACAAGCACTCCTAACAATTGAGGAGTAAGTAAGTCCTGAAAGGGGAAAGGGAATATGGGGGCACAGAATAGTAAAGTTCATACTCCATGAGTTACACTCAATCAGAAGTCAAAATGGAAGAGTCCATTTGTTATCATTCACACAGTGTTCCTGCATATAGCAAGTGGATCGTGTGGTTGGTGTGCACAGAGACTCCTAGCAAGAATGACAAGTTTAATAAAAATATGGTTTTCTTCCAGTATAAGATACAAAGTATTTTGGAATTTTCCCACAAGGAGTATGCTGGTACAAGAAGCTCAAAACATCTATTGGCTGGCCTAAGTTTTGGTTTAGAAGAACTGTTAATATGTCTCTGATAAAAGCATTGGTCCTGAACCAGGAACTTGGAATTCTATCCAAAGGAGCAAAAGTAGAGGTACCCGGCAGGCTCATTGAGTAGAGCATGCAACTCCTGATCTTGGAGTTTTGAATTTGAGCCTCATATTGGGTATGAGAATTACTTAAAAATAAAATACTTTTGTACGTTGATTTTGTACTCTGCAACTTTGCTAAATTCATAGATCAGTTCTAGTAGGCTTCTGGTGGAATTTGTCGGGTTTTCTATGTAGAGTATCATGTCGTCTGTGAAAAGTGAAAGTTTGACTTCTTCTTTGCCAATTCTGATGCCTTTTATTTCTATTCGTTGTCTGATTGCTGATGCTATGACTTCCAGCACTATGTTAAACAACAGTGGTGAGAGTGGACATCCCTGTCGTGTTCCTGATCTCAGGGGGGAAAGCTCTCAGTTTTTCCTATTGAGGATAATGTTAGCTGAGGGCTTCTCATAGATGGCTTTTATGATGTTGAAGTAAGTTCCTTCTATCCCGACTTTCTTGAGGGTCTTTATTAAGAAATGATGCCGTGTTTTGTCAAATGCTTTTTCTGCATCTATCGACAGGATCATATGGTTTTTATCTTTCTTTTGTTAATTTGAGAAATCGGTTGCATTTTTATACACCAACAATGAAGAAACATAAACAGAAATCAAGAAAGGGATCCCATTCACAAATGCACAAAATTCCATAAAATATCAAGGAATAAACCTAACCAAAGATATAGGAGATCTGTATGATGAAAACTATAGAAAACTTATGAACGAAATTGAAGAAGACACAAAGAAATGGAAAAACATTCCATGGTCATGGGTCCGAGGAATCAATATTGTTAAAATGTCATTACTACCCAAAGCAATCTATACATTTAATGCATTCCCAATCAAAATTGCACCAGCAATCTTTTCAAAACTAGAAAAAAAATCCTAAAATTTGTGTGGAACCACAAAAGACCCTGAATAGCCAAAGTACTATTGAAGAAGAAAACCAAAACGGGAGGCATCACTATCCCAGACTTTAGCCTCTACTACAAAGCTGTCATCATCAAGACAGTATGGTATTGACACAAAAATAGACACATAGACCAATGGAATAGAATTGAGAACTCAGAGCTGGACCCAAAGATATACATCCAACTAATCTTTGACAAAGCAGGAAAGAATATCCTTTTTTTTTTTTTAATAGTTTATTGTCAAATTAGTTTCCNTCAAAATGGATAAAGGAAATGTGAGGCAGGAAACCATCAAAACCTTAGAAGAGAAAGCAGGAAAAATCTCCTTGACCTCAACTGCAGCAATTTCTTACTTGACACATCCCCAAAGTCAAGGGAATCAAGAGCAAAAATGAACTACTGGTACCTCATCAAGATTAAAAGCTTCTGCACAGCAAAGGAAACAATCAATAAAACTAATAGGAAATTGACAGAATGGGAAAAGATAGTTGCAAATGACATATCAGATAAAGGGCTAGTATACAAAATCTATAAGGAACTCCCCAAACTCCACACCCGAAAAACAAACAATCCAGTGAAGAAATGGGCAGAAGACATGAACAGACACTTCTCCAAAGAGGACATCCAGATGGCCAACAGACACATGAAACGATGCTCAGCATCCCTCCTCATCAGGGAAATACAAATCAAAACCACACTGAGATACCACCTCACGTCAGTCAGTGTGGCTAAAACGAACAAATCAGAAGACTCTAGAGGCTTGCGAGGATGTGGAGAAATGGGCACCCTCCTATACTGTTGGTGGGAATGTAAGCTGGTGCAACTTCTCTGGAAAAAGTATGGAGGTTCCTCAAAAGATTAACAATAGAACTCCCCTATTACCCAGCACTAGCACTGCTAGGAATTTACCCCAGGGATACAGGAGTGCTGATGCATAGGGCACATGTACCCCAATGTTCACAGCAGCACTTCCAACAATAGCCAAAACATGGAAAGAACCTAAGTGTCCATCAATTGATGAGTGGATCAAGAAGATGTGGTTTATCTATACGATGGAATACTACATGGCAATGAGAAAGAATGAAATCTGGCCATGTGTAGCAACCTGGATGGACCTTGAGGGTGTAATGCTGAGCGAAATAAGTCAGGCAGAGAAGGACAAATATCATATGTTTGCACGTATAGGAGGATTAGGAGGAACTTGACGGAGGACCATGGGGGAGAAGAAGGGGGGAAATAGTGGGGAAGAAGGAGAGAGGCAAACCATGAGAGACTCTTGAATGCTGAGAACAAACTGAGGGCTGATGGGAGTTGGAGAAAGAGGAAGTGGGGTGATGGGTATGGGGGAGGGCACTTGTTGGGTTGAACATTGGGTGTTATATGTAAACCAACTTGACAATAAACTCTTTAAGAAAAAAACAAAATATTTTTTTAAAAAGCAAAAGCAGATGTAATGTATAGCACAGTTTTCTCAATTTGTAATGAGAACTTATCAGCTGTGAGAAGTGCACTCCATTATAAAACAGTTTTCTGTTGTGTCTGTAGCCAACAGCTCCCAAAATTTGCTTTCCCTAGGGTGCCCTTGATCTATAGCCTAGACTAAATTGCACCCTCCCAAATTTCTATATTGGATACCCTAACTACACATGTAGAAGGATTTGGGGTAAGACTGTTACAGAAATAATTCAGGGTAAGGTAGTTCATATGGGCATGGCCTTGATGTAACATTTAGTGTGCTTATGAGAGAGTACTCATCATCTTTCTCTTCTCAGTGATGAAAGGACATGGAAGGCAGATATCTGTAAATGAAGAAGAAAGGTCTCACTGGGAGCCAAATTGGCCTATAGCTTGATCTTAGACTTTCTAGCCTCCAGAAATTAAGAAAATAAATATCTGATGTTTAATTTACCTAATCTATGATATGTTTTCATGCAAGCTTGAGCTGATATATCCACTCTGGTATGTAGATGCAAGTTTCTTTGGAGAAGGATTGATATATAGTGCCCACATACAATTATTGTGGCATTGTTGGACCATTCTTCAAGGCGACTTGGTGACTTTTCATTGGATAAATTATAGGACTGAATATTGATTCAAAATGGAAGACAAGAATGTATTTTTTATGATAACTTTCATCAGATTTTCACCCTCAAGTCTTTATCTTAGTTAGTTGTATAAGTTTAGCAATAGTCTTGTGGCTGCACATATATCTCAGCTTAAGAGTGTTAGTGTCGGGGTGCCTGGGTGGCTCAGTCGGTTAAGCGTCTGACACTTGTATAACATGTGTATTTGGTGTAGTTTACCTGGTTTTAGATTTGATATAACATTTATAACAATGATATATGGACAGAAAAAGTGCTCCAATAAGTGCAGTCTGATAAAATAAATGCAATGGTGGGATAGCTTTAAAAACATGGGAAAAACTAAAATAATTCATCATATATAACTTGCATTTTAAAATTTGAACCCAAGTTAGTTAACTTATTTTGTAATAAAGATTTCAGGAACAGAATTTAGTGATTCATCACTTACATAAAACACCTAGTGCTCATCCAAAAGGTGTCCTCCTGGAGGAAGGAGCCAACATGGCATAGAAGTAGGGGGACCCGAAGTTCTCTCATCCCTCAGACAAAGCAGTGTTGAGGCCTGAAGACTTGGAATTCCCAGAATCCAGGCTACAGAGTGACAACAACATCTCTAGGGCCCCAAGGGGACAACTTGATGGGCCATTGCATGATTGCAAACTGGGAGAGATAAAATGGGTGGTTTAGGCATGCTGGGGTGGGATCCCCTTCTGTGGAGAGACAAAAGGAAGGGAAAGAGAGAGTGTGGAAGTGTAAGATTGTATTTGGACAAGAGAAAAACCATGGATCAGGAAATGGAAAAAAAAAAAAAAACAGAAAGAACCAATTTCTAACTGTCAGGCTTTCTCAGCCCTGTTTGTGCACCTGGAGAAGAGAGGAGCCAGGCTCAGGCTCCTTAGCTAGCTCTCAGGCACAGTCAGAGAGAGAGAGACGTCCACTCCCTTGAGTGCTGTGGGAAGAAGGCAAATATCCATTCCAAGGACAAAAGACCCTGCAGGCCCTCATTGGCCAGAGACCCTTTCTTGGCCAGTGCTGACAGTACCCCAGAGCTGGGGCTTGCTGAGTGGGATCCTTTAAGACATCAGGGTTTAAGTCCAAGCCAAGAGCCTGGGAGGTATGTTAGACAGCGGAGCAGGACATAGTAGCCCACTCATACTTGCTTGGCACTGTGAGGAGTCAGAGGCCCTTTTTTGGCAAGCTGGGTAGTGGCACTTTCCTGGGACCAGGGCAGGCAGAGTAGGATCCTTTAAGACATCGGGGTTTGAATCCCAGCCAAGCACTTGAGAAGCGTAGGGGACTGTGGAGCAGAAAAAAACTGGCCTTCTTGCACCCACGTGGCACTGTGAAAATGGCCTGAACAGAGTGGTTTGGAGCGCTGGTCTAGGGAAGAGAGACTGGGTATGGCCATTTTTCTCCCCATCACCAACAAGGTGGGGATTCAGAGAACAGACAACAGGCCTACAGTGGAGGCAGGACCTGCCTACACCAACTCCTGCCCCTCTGTGGTAACTGCATATCTAACAGACGCAAGATTTACACTGACCAAAGCAGACAGTCCCTGCTCCAGACCAGTGCAGCCACCAGTTCCAAGGCATCATCAAATATTGGCCTAGTGGTTTTGCATTCTCTGATTTGATTCTTGGTCAATTCTTATTTTATGTGTTTATGTTTGTCTGGTATGTGTGGTGTGTGTGTGTGTGTTTCTTCCTTTTCTGCCTCTTACTTCTTCCCTTCTCTAGTCTGGTTATTCTGGTTTTTGGTGTATTTAAGCAGACACCTCTAATCTATTATTTTTACACCTCTTCTGTATCTCCTTCCTTATTTTTTTTCTCTCTCTGAACCAAGCCTTATAGTTTCTCTGATTCTTTGCCTAGTCAATTTTTTATTTTTCTTCTCACTGCCACTGTCATTTCTCTCTTTGCATAGGATAATATGCATATGAAATAGGGAAATCTATTTCACCACTCCTCCCTTTTAAAATTTTTCCCCCAGGGATACTTCACAAAAAAATCAAAGCACACTTGGTGGAAGGTCCAAACTACCACTGAGAGTTCAGAGATAAAGCAACCAGAATTACAACAGAGAGCATGAAACACACTCCAGAAACACCTCCTGAAGGACCAGGACCCGGACAATGTAAGAACCCTTTTAAATATAGAAATGCTCACAGGTGCAGGACTCATCACAAGCTATTAAAACACATAAGGGACAGAAAACTAGCCAATATGATGAAACAGAAGAATTCTCCTTAAAATAAATTCCAGGAATAAATGACAGCAGGAGAATTTCTGAAAACAGATATAAACAATATAACTGAGCAAGAACTTAGAATAATTGTCATAAAATTAATAGCTGAGCTTGAAAAAATCATAGAAGACAGAGAAATTATTGCTGCAGAGATCAAGGAACTAACAAATACTCACAACAAATTAATAAATGCTGTGAATGAGGTGCAACATAAACTAGATTCAATGATAGCAAGGATGGAGGAGGAAGAGGGGAAATTAAGTGAAACAGAAAATAGAATTATGGAAAATGATTAAGCCGAGAAAAAGAGACATAAGAAAATACTAGACCATGGGAGGAGAATTAGAGAACTGAGTGATTCAATGAAATGTAATAATATCCATATCATAGGAGTTCTGGAAGAACAAGAAGAGAGAAAAAGAGGCAGAAGGTTTACTTGAACAAATTATAGCTGAGGACTTCCCTAATCTAGGAAAGGAAATGGACATCCAAGTCCAGGAGGCACAAAGAACTCCCTTCAGATTTAACAGGAATAGGTCTTCTCCATGTTATATCATAGTGAAATTGGCAAAATGCAAAGATAAAGAGAGAATTCTGAAAGCAGCTAGCGACAAATAGGCCTCAACCTACAAG
The DNA here is from genome assembly GCF_008692635.1 of Crocuta crocuta. Lineage (NCBI taxonomy): Eukaryota > Metazoa > Chordata > Mammalia > Carnivora > Hyaenidae > Crocuta > Crocuta crocuta. Next base: position 641,795 of record NW_027527822.1, read on the forward strand.
GGTAGACACATAAGGGTAGAAGCAGACCTGTCCACTGATATCTGGCAGGCCATATTTCCTGGTAGGAAATATTCAATGTGTAGAATAGGAAAAATATACAGCTAAGAATCCTTTATCCAGTAGGGCTGCCATCCAGAATAGAAGGAGAGATAAAGGCTTTCCCAGACAAACAAAAACTGAAGAAGTTCATGACCACTAAACCAGTCTCACAAGAGATCCTAACGGGGACTCTGTGAGAGGAACACTGCAAAGGCTACAAAGGGCCAGAGACATCACCACAAGCATGAAACCTACAGATAACACAATGGCACTGAATCCATATCTTCCCAATAGTAACTGAGAATGTAAATGGACTAAATGCTCCAATCAAAAGACTTAGGGTATCAGAATGGAGTAAAAAACAAGATCCATCTGTATCCTGTCTACAAGAGATCCATTTTAGACATGAAGAAACCTTCAGACTGAAAGTGAGAGATGGATAAGATTCTATTATACCACTGGAAGTCAAAAAGAAAGTCTGAATATCCATAGTTATATTAGACAAAGTAGATTTTAAACTAAAGGCTGTAACAAGAGATGGAGAAGGCTATTATATCATAATTATGGACTCTATCCTTCAAGAAGAGCTAACAATTGTAAATGTTTATGCCCCCAACTTGAAGTGACCCAAATACAAAAATGAATTTATCACAAACATAATCAATTTATTGGTAAGAATGCTCTAAGTGTAGGAGACTCAAATATTCCACTTAAAGTAATAGACAGATAATCTAGGCAGAAAATTAAGAAGAAATCAATGGCTTTGAATGATACACTGGACCATATGGAATTAACAGGTGTATTCAGAACTTTTCATCCAAAAGCAGTAGAATAGACATTCTTTCCGAGTGCACATGGAACATTCTCCAAGATATATCACACATATAAATATGTGATAAATATGTAACACATATTTATATGTGTTACAAAATAACCCTCAAAAATATACAAGGATTGAGATCATGCCATGCATATTTTCTGATCACAATGCTATGAAACTTGAAATCAACAAGAAAAAATTTGGAAAGTCCCCAAATGCATGGAAGTTAAAGAAAATCCTACAGAAGAATGAATTGGTAAACCAGGCAAATAAAGAATAAATTCAAATATATATATATATTTTGATATTTGAAGAAGAGAAATAATAAATATTAGAGCAGAAATAAACCATATGGAATCCAAAAAAAAAAAAAAAGGAAAAGAAAAGGAAAAAACCAAAAACAAAATAGTAGAACAGATCAATGAATCTAAGAGTGAGTTTTTTGGAAGAAAATATACAAAATTGATAACCCCACAGTCAGACTTTTCAAATAGATAAGAGAGAGGACCCAAATAGACAAAATCATGGATGAAAATGGATTTATCACCACAAATCTCTCAGAAATACAACCAATTATCAGAGAATGCTATGAAAAATTATATGCCAACAAACTGGACAACCTGGAGGAAATGGAAAAATTCCACACACTACCAAAACTCAAACAGGAAGAAATAGGAAATTTGAACAGACCTATAACCAACAACAAAATTGAATCAGTTATCAAAAATCTCCCAATAAATAAGAGTCCTGGGCCAGAAGGGTTCCCAGCGGAACTCTACCAAACATTTAAAGCAGACTTAATACCTATCCTTCTCAAGCTGTTCAAAAATATTGAAATGGAAGGAAAGCTTCTGGACTCATTTTACGAAGCCAGCATTACTTTGATTCCAAAACAAGCTGGAGACCCCACTAAAAAGGAGAATTACAGCCCAATATCCCTAATGAACATTGATGCGAAAGTTCTCAACAAGATATTAGCAAATAGAATTCAAAATATATTTACATATTTATCAATTTATATTTAATAATCATATACATATATGTCTTATAATAATTATTTACCACAGTCAAATGAGATTCATTCCTGGACTGCAGGCTGGTTCAATATTCGCAAATCAATCAATGTGATATATCACATTAATAAAATAAAGGATAAGAACCATATGATCCTGTCAAAAGATGCAGAAACAGCATTTGACAAAATGCAGCATCTTTTTAAGTAAAAACCCTTAAGAAAGTCAGGATAGAAGGAACATACCTCAGTATCATAAAAGCCATTTATGAACAGCACACAGCTAATATCATCTTAAATGGGGAAAAATGGAGAGCTTTCCCCCTGTAATCAGGTGCTGAGTAGGGATGTCCACTCTCACCACTGTTGTTTAATATAGTGTTGGAAGTTCTAATCTCAGTAATTAGACAACAAAATGAAATACAATGCATCCAAATTGTCAAATAAGTCAAACTTTCACTTTTCACAGACGACATGGAAATCCGAAAGACTACAACGAAAAGCTTCTAGAATGTATGCATGAATTCAGCAAAGTCACAAGATACAAAATCAATGTACAGAAATCAGCTGCATTTCTATACACTGATAATGAAGCAACAAAAAGAGAAGTCAAGAAATCAATCCCATTTATTTTTTTTATTTTTTTGATATGGAAATACATTTTATTATCAGGCTTCTTTGAGGATATTTACAAAAGTGGGATGTAACAAAAAATATAAAAATGTACTGAACAGTGTCATTAGAGACTACTTGGTACATTATCAAATGTTTCTAACAATGATTTCTTATACAAAAACAACTTCAAGATTTAAAAAAAAGTTATGCAGGTTATACAGTATCTGGAATAAATTACTCAACTCCAAATTATCTGACAGTGCCTTTAGAAACTTTTTAAGAAAACTTCGTAGGCATTCAACAACACAGAAGATGCAATTAATTTCATGGTTTGTAGTTTGATTGCATAAGTAGAGCAAATATCATTCCAGTTAATTTTCACCTTCTGCAGTAAAACCACAATAGGGCGCCTAGTGACTCAGCATTATTCCATTTTAGCACACTGATATAAACAGAGTTACTTTGGACCAATTTGGGAAGCCATCCTTTACCACAGGGAAATTATATTTCCAAAAGGTTTTGCAAAATTAATTTGGTTTTATTTTTTGAACTCCTAGAGGAGAAAAAAGTAACAGGAGACACTGGAATGCTTCCTGGAGAATCAATCCCATTTATAATTGCACCAAGAACCATAAAATAGCTCAGAACAAACCTAACCAAAGATGTAAAAGACCTGTATGATAATATCTATAGACAACTTATGAACGAAATTGAAGACACAAAGAAATGGAAAACATTCCATGCTTATGGATTGGAAGAACACATATTGTTAAAATGTCAATACTACCTAAAGCAAACTACACAGTCGGTGCAATCCCAATCAAAATTGCACTGGCATTCTTCTCAAAGCTAGAACAAACAATCATAAAGATTGGATGGAACCACAAAAGGCCCTGAATAGACAAAGTTATGTTGTAAAAGGAAACCAAAGTGGGAGGCCTCACAATCCCAGACTTTAGCCTACTACAAAGCTGTAATCATCAGGACAGCATGGTACTGGCACAAGAATAGACACATAGACCGATGGAATTGAATAGAGATCCTATAATTAGACCCAAAATAATGTATTGCTAACTATTCTTTGACAAAGCAGGAAAAAGTATTCAATGGAAAAAAAGACAGTCTCTTTAGCAAAAGGTGCTGGGAGAATGAGACAGCACCATGCAGAAGAAGGAAACTGAACCACCTTCCTACACCATACATAAAAATAAACTCAAAATAGATGAAAGACCTAAATGTGAGACAGGAAACCATCAAAACCGTAGAGGATAAAATAGACAACAACATTTTTGACCTCAGCCACCACAATTTCTTGCTTAACACATCTCCAAAGGCAAGGGAAATGAAAGCAAAAGTGAACTATTGGGAGTTGATAAAGATAAAACGCTTCTACACTGCAAAGGAAACAATAAACAAAACTAAAAGGCAACTGATGGAATGAGAGAAGATATTTGCAAATGACATATCGGATAAAGGGATAGGATCCAAAATATATAAAGAAATTAACAAACTCAACACTCAAAAACAAATAATCCAGTGAAGAAATGGAAAGAAGACGTGTATAAACACCTTTTCAAAGAAAACATCAATGTGACCAATAGACATGACAAGATGTTCAACATCACTTATCAGGGAAATATAAATCAAAACCACATTGAGATACCACCTTACACTGGTCAGAGCAGCTAAAATGAAAAACTGAGGCAACTAAAGATGTTGGTGAGGATGTGGAGAAAAGAGAACCCTCATGAACTGTTGGTGAAATGCGAACTGGTGCATCTACTTTGTAAAACTGGATGGAGGTTCCTCAAAAAACTTAAAAACAGAACTACCCAATAACCCAGAAATATTGCTACTAGGAATTTATCCAAAGGATTCAGGAGTGCTAATTCATAGGGGCACATGTACCCCAATGTTTATAGCAATGTTTTCAGCAGTAGCCAAATTATGAAAAGAGCCTAATGTCCATCAATTGATGAATGGATAAAGAAGGTGTGGTTTATATATACAATGGGATACTACTTAGTAATGAGAAAGAATGAAATCTGTCCATTTGCAACAACATGAATGGAACTTGAGTGTATTATGCCCAGTGAAATAAGTCAGTCAGAGATATACAGTTATCATATGTTTTCACTCATAGGTGGAACTTGAGAAACTTAACAGAAGACCATGGGGGAAGGTGAAAAAATAGTTTCAAACAGAGAGGGAGGCAAGCCATAAGAGACTCTTAAATACAGAGAACAAATGCAGGGTTGATGGAGGGAGGGTGAGGGATGGGGGAAATGGATGATGGGCATGGAGGTGGGCACTTGGGATGAACACTGGGTGCCGTATGTAAATGATGAATCATGTGAATCTACCCCCAAAACAAAGAGCACACTATATACACTGTATGTTACCTAACTTGACAATAAATTATATATAAAAATAAATAAAAGTATTATAAAGCATAATAATAAAGATAATAAATAAATAAATAAATAAATAAATAAATAAATAAATAAATACATAGTTNATGGTTTGCCTCTCTCCCTCTCCTTGACTATTTTTTTCTCCTTCCTCTCCCTCATGGACCTCTATTAAGTTTCTCCTGTTCCACATATGAGTGAAAACATACGGTATCTGTCCTTCTCTGCCTCACTTCNCTCCACCAGCAACCTTCATTTTTTTCTCTGTATTTAAGAGTCTCTTTGGGTTTATCTCCCTCTCTGTTTTTATCTTATTTTTGCTTCCCTTCTGCTAAGTTCTCCTGTTTTATTTCTTAAATTCCACATAAAAATGAAATCATATGATATATGTCTTTCTCTGAATTTGCTTAGCATAATATACCCTAATTCCATCCACATTGTTACAAAATGCAAAATTACATTCTTTTTTATTGTTGAATAGTGTTCCATTGTATATATATATATACCACATCTACTTTATCCATACATCAGTTGATGGACATTTGGGCCATTTCCATACTTTGGCTATTGCCGATATTGATGTTGTTAACATTGGAGTGCATGCGCCCCTTTGAATGGACATTTTTATATCCTTTGAATAAATTCCTAGTAGTGAAATTGCTGGGTTGTAAGGTAGTTCTATTTTTTTAAATAATAAATTAATATTTTATTTTAGGTGTGATAATAACTTTATTGATTTTTATAGTTTATTGTCAAGTTGCTTTCCATATAACACCCAGTGCTCATCCCAACAAGTGCCCTCCTCCACGCCCATCAGCCCCCTGCCCCTCTCCCCTACCCCCATCAGCCCTCAGTTTGTTCTCAGCATTCAAGAGTCTCTCATGGTTTGCCTCTCTCCCTCTCCTTGACTATTTTTTTCTCCTTCCTCTCCCTCATGGACCTCTATTAAGTTTCTCCTGTTCCACATATGAGTGAAAACATACGGTATCTGTCCTTCTCTGCCTCACTTCTTTCACTGAGCATAACACCCTCAAGTTCCATCCACGTTGCTACAAATGGCCAGATTTCATTCTTTCTCATTGCCATGTAGTATTCTATTGTCTAGATAAACCACATCTTCTTGATGCATTCACCAGTTGATGGACATTTAGGCTCTTTCCATGATTTGGCTATTGTTGAGAGTGTTGCTATAAACATTGGGATACATGTGCCCCTATGCATCAGCACTTCTGTATCCCTTGGAAATTCCTAGCAGTGCTATTGCTGGGTCATAGGGTAGTTCTATTGTTAATTTCTTGAGGAACCTCCATACTACTTTCCAGAGTAGGTGCACCAGGTTGCATTCCCACCAGCAGTGAAGTGTTTCTCTTTCTCCTCTTCATCAACATCTGTTGTCGCCTGAATTTTTAATTTTAGGAATTCTGACAGGTGTGAGATAGTAGCTCATTGTGGTTTTGATTTGTATTTCCCTGATGATGTGTGATATTGAGTATCTTTTCAGGTGTCTGTTAGAAATCTGGAAGTCTCTTTGGAAAATGTTCTATTCATGTCTTTTGCCCATTTCTTCACTGGATTACTTGTTTTCTTGGGTGTTGAGTTTGATATGTTCTTTACAGATTTTGGATATAAACCCTTTATCCCATGTTTTGTCTCCAAATATCTTCTCCCATTCTAAGGATTGCCTTTTAGTTTTGCTGATTGTTTCCTTCACCGTGCAGAAATTTTTATCTTGAGGTCCCAATAGTTCACTTTTGCTTTTGTTTCCCTTGCCTCCAGAGACATAAGGTAGAAGTTGTTGTGGCTAGGGTCAAAGAGATTGTTGCCTGTGTTCTCTTCTAGGATTTTCATGGCTTCCTGACTTACATTAGGTCTTTCATCCACTTTGATTTATTTTTGTTTATGGTGTAAGGAAGTAGTCCAGGTTCATTCTTCCACGTGTTGCTGTCCAGTTTTCCCAGCATCATTTGCTGAAGAGACTGTTGTTGTCTTTTTTTTTTCCATTGGATGTTCTTTCCTGCTTTGTCAAAGATTAGTAACCACGCATTTTGGGGGGCATTTCTGAGTTCCCTATTCTGTTCTGTTGATCTATGTGTCTGTTTTTCTGCCAGTATCATACTGTCTTGATGATTACAGCTTTGTAATAGAGCTTGAAGTCCTGAAATGTGATGCCTCCAGCTTTGGTTTTCTTTTTCAAAATTACTTTGTCTATCTGGAGTCTTTTCTGGTTCCATGCTGCTCCGATATCGTAACTTCTCTTGACATTCTTCTTTTAAAATATTTTTTATTTATTATTTTGAGAGAGAGAGACAGTGTGAGCAGAGTGACAGGGGAGGGTCAGAGAAAGGGGGAGACACAGAATCCGAAGCACACTCCAGGCTCTGAGCTAGCTGTCAGCTCAGAGCCCAAAGTGGGGCTCGAACCCACGAACCGTGAGATCATGACCTGAGCCGAAGTCGGATGCTTAACCGACTGAGCCACCCAGGCGCCCCTTGACATTCTTGAATTAATTACAATCCTTGTTTTCCTCCTTTGTCAACAGTTATTTGTGTTTTATGGAATGTCTATGTTAATTGATTAAAATATTAATTATATTATTAGTTACCATTTGTAACACTTTCTCTGTCAAATTGATCTCCATAGATATTATATCTTTGGGTGTGTGCAGTTCCATTTCCCAGAACATTAGAATATCAATACCTATGTTAGTAAAATTGTCATTAACTTGTGGTAATACTATTTGTGTGACAAATCCGGTTTTGCACCTGTTTTGTGTGTTTAAGACAAACTGTACACCGTTTATATAGCTTATAAGCAGCTGTTGGAGAAAGTTTTTAAATGTATTGTTTTTCCCACATTATCATTTTTCAAGTTCCTAAATAAGTAATTGATAAAAATAGATTAAAACAGACATGTGGGAAGTACTAGAAACAATGGGTTTTCCAGTGGCCCTTCCCATATCTGTGATAGGTGGTCTAATTTCCCTCCTTTTTCTTCCATCGTAGTTTTTTTCTTTTTCCACTTAGAAGCATTTTCTTGTGCCTGCAAAAGATTTTTTTAAGTTTATTTATTTATTTTGAGAGGCCATGGGGGAGGGGCATAGAGTGAGGGAGAGAAAGAATCACAAGCAGGCTCCATGCTGTCAAAACAGAGACCTACATGGGGCTTGATCTCATGAATCATGAAATGACCACAGTTGGACATTTAAACCACTGAGCCATCCAAGTGCCCCATGAAATGTTTATTTTAATTGAAGGAATCAGGATTAAATGAACACTGAAGAATATGGTGGGCTCCACCGTTAAGGCTACCTGTTTAGTAGCTGATCAGGCAAATGCTTTCCTTTAGCTTCTGTGGCATTTGCCTTTGCATGTCCAACAATTTTTATAATATTAAGTTCTTTTAGTAATTATACAGTTTGTAGTAATTGCAATAATTGTTTTCCATTTTTATTTTTTTATTTTTATTTATTTTTTTTATTTTTTTAATGTTTTATTTATTTCTAGGAGAGAGAGAGAGAGACAGCGTGAGCAGGGGAGGGTCAGAGAGAGAGGGAGTCACAGACTGAAACAGGCTCCAGGCTCCGAGCTGGCAGTCAGCACAGAGCCCGACGCGGGGCTCGAACCCACGAACTGCGAGATCATGACCTAAGCGAAAGTCGGACGCTTAACCGACTAAGCCATCCAGGCGCCCCTGTTTTCCATTTTTAATAGGTTGTCTAGTAGAGATCAGAAATTTTCTTTGTTTCCATAGCATGCCAAAGTAATGAATGGTTCCAAAAGCAAAATGGCTGTCACTATAAATATTAGCCATTTTATCTTTTGCTAGCTGGCAAGCCCCGAGAAGAACTATTAATTATGCCTGTTGAGCTTACTTAACAGTTGGTAAATAAGAGCTTTCAGTAATATCAGTTAGTGATATGATAGCATATGCAGTTTGGTAATGTCCTTGTTCATCCTTAGATAAGAGTTGTTTGAAGACCATATTAGATCTTTATTATTAAGAGGCACTTCCTTTAAAGCATTTCTTGGTGTAAGAAGATAATCAGTTAACATGATGCAATTATGGGAATTAAGGTGTGAACTACCTTCTTGTGTTAGTAGTAAAAGTAAGAGTAAGAGGGATTAAGAAATGAAAAATCATTTCTTGGTGTAAGAAGATAATCAGTTAACATGATGCAATTATGGGAATTAAGGTGTGAACTACCTTCTGGTGTTAGTAGTAAAAGAGATTAAGATTATGACATCTGTTAGTTGCAGATAACAAGAGTAATTCATAAGAACCAAGTTGGCTAAAAGGGAAATGTTGGGTATAATGAGCATTCAGAAGGGCTTCAGTTGAGTGAGGCAAATAGATAACTAAAGGAGAGCTCATAAGTATTTATTCAGTGGCATTACAGAGGAGCGATGTGGCAGAAATTCCCCTTAAACAGGGTGGGGGGATCCCTTAGCTACTGAGTCAAATCTTGTTGTTGACTATAATATCTTAGTTGATGATAGTAATTGCTATGCTTTTGAGCTAATACTCCTATGTAATGCCCTCTATCTTCATGTATAAAGAGAAAAAAAGGGTAATTTATAGTTAAGGTGACCAAAAGCAGGGGTCTGATTTCATATAGACTTCAGTATTTCTACAGATTTTTGTCCTTCAGGGATCCAGGTTATAGGGTCAGATTGGTCTAAATTTAATAGATTTTTTACAAGTTTACTAATTTATTTGTGTGTGTGAGAGAGACAGAAAGAGAATTTAAAGTAGGTCCTGTGCTGTCATTGTGGAGCCTGATATAGGGCTCGAACCCATGGACCGTGGGATCATGACTTGAGCTGAAACCAAGAGTCATATGCTTAATTGACTGAGCAAGTCACGTGCCCCTATCTTTAATATATTGTATAAAGGTTGAACTATAAGGGAAAAATTAGGTATCTAATTTTGGCAATAGCCTGTAAGTCCTAAAAATCATCTTAATTGTGTCTTGATTTTGGGTAAATGAAAAACCAAAATTCCTCTTATTATTTAAGCATATGTCAGTAGGCCATCTTTTTTTTTTTTTTTTACAAATAGTTTATTGTCAAATTAGTTTCCACATAACACCCAGTGCTCATCCCCACAAGTGTCCTCCTCCATGCCCATCCCCCCTCCCGCCCACATCCATCAGTCCTCAGTTTTTGTCAGCATTCAAGAGTCTCTCATGGTTTGCCTCTCTCCCTTTCCCCCACCATTTCCGCCCTTCTTCTCCCCCTTGTTCCNCTTTTATATCATCCTATTTTGGTGGTATTTTACTATAGGTAAGCAAAATTGTAATTTGTCTCATGAGATTTTATGGCCCTAAGAGACCAGTTGTTTTAACAAAAATAAAAAAATAGTGTTCATTTGAGAATCTCTTTCTGTGTTTAAGCATAACAGTAGGTAATCTACATATTGAATGAGAGAAGAGTATTGTGGAAAAGTCACATTTTCAAAATCATCTCTTAAGATCTGGGAAAACATATGTAGGACTTTTACCATATCCCTGTGACCGTACAGTCCTGGCATATTGGCAACCTTCCCAGGAAAAGGCAAATGAATACTGACTATCATTATCTGCATGAAAAAAAAAGTATCACATAGGTAAATTACTGAAAAATATTGGGCATCAGTGCATACAGCAGAAAGTATTGTGTGAGAATTAGAAACTCTAGGGTGTCTTGGCCTGACAATAGTGTTTATAGTTCTCAAATCTTGGACACAACTCCATACTTTAGCATTGAGGTTTATTTATTTATTTATTTATTTATTTATTTATTTATTTATTTATTTGAGAGAAAAAGGGAGGTGAGGGGCAGAGAGAGTAGGAGACATAGAATGCAAAGCAGGCTCCATGCTCTGTAGCACATACCCCAACAAGGTCTCTATCTCATGAACTGCAAGGTCATGATGTGATCTGAGCTGAAGTTAGACACTTAACCAACTGAGTCAGTCAGGCACCCCTACAATGAGGGGTTTTTGTTTTGTTTTATTTTGTTTTGCTTTGTTTTGTTTTGTTTTGTTACCAGAAATAAGGTACTAGGAATAAGTCCCATTTTTAAGTAGTCTTGAATAATTGGTTAAATTCCATTTGTAAGTTTGAATTTTAATGGATATTGACAAACACTGGACAATGGTTTGGATTCATCTGTAGGTATTTCAGTTGGAATGGCAAGCTTAATTTTTCCTATATCACTGGAAGAAGTAAACCATAATTGTTCTGGAACCGGAGATAACGAATGATTGTTAAGTTTATAGACTTGATTAGCTTGATTTAAAGCCATAATCCTTTCAGAAATGTCTTTTTGAGCTTCAATTATATTTTCTAAATTTAAAAATGATTTTCCTTTCTGTGAGAAAGAGATATGCGTTTTTACATCTCTGAGTTGAAAAGTCACAGGTTTAGATTAATATACCTGGAGAGCTTGATTTGAAACCCTTATCATTTGGATAAATTCTTTACTCTGAAGAAGAGGGCACTGTATCACAGTAAGGTTAAGTATAGGTAATGTGTCTCCTATGTCCATCAAAGCCTTATTAATTTCCCCTTCTTTAATAATGTCAATTTCTCCTATTGTTTTTGTAAAGAGTAAGGGGAGTCCCCTCTTGGTTTTTTCAGAGAAACCCTATTCTGTTTTTATATTGTTGTTTTCAAATCCCGTTTCAATTTATAACACTCTTTTAATATGACCAAAATTTTTACAATAATAACATATATGATTATAAGTTGGACTTTGGATTTATTCTTTGGAATGATTTTTTCTGAGGTTTATTAACTGTTGAAGCTGCAAATTCATGACCTTGACAGGGTTAGCTTTCTCTTTTTTGTTATTGTTGTTTTATCTGACGATCTGGAAAGGATATGAAGGTGGAGGTGGTTAATGAGGCCCATTCCGCTTCATATTGTCTAATGACATTATCCAAGTCTTCATCTAAGCCTTCTGAGAAGGAGAATTTAGTAATGGATTATTCTGATGATTTTGAAAACTCTCAGGAAACATCTCTGAAAACTTTAAAATCATAAAAATCAAACATGTATTCTCTTGGTTTATGTTTATATTGTTGAATTTTAGTCCAATTGACATTTTTAGAAAATATGCTAGATATTGCCTGGGATAGTCTATGAGCAATATATCTGCCTCATTCTCAACCACTTGATTCATATTTAGGAGTATCCTCTATAAGGTTTTTCCATTTCCATTTTATTCATTCATACTTTGGCTTTGGTGTCAGAACCAGCATATGTATAAGTTGCTATAAGTCATGATAACCTGCTTGTATGCCTTTAAAGTAAGGTCAAATTCCTGAATAAAACTTATAGGGACCTGCAATGCATTGGGAAGTCCTAGTAAGATTTTTAAGTTCTGTCCTTGTTCAAGGAGCGTAAATGAGGGCTGGTTCACCTTTCCCTATAGTGAGCTTTTCTTTAAGTGGAGCTGCAATAACCTTTATGTCTTTGGTAGCCAGATTTGAGGCTTAGAACTTTCAGAAGAAAAATATTGTGGGGGTAAGGTAAACAAGTCAAGGTAAGAGAGTTCAGTTAGAAGCAGGTATAGAAAAGTAAGGAAACAAGGAATTTCAGTAGCTGTTTTTGGGCATTTAATCCAGTTTTGCTATCACTTCTAAAAGTGTCTCATTAGTTTCCTACAAGGAAGACAGTTTATCATTATCTCTCTTATAAATTACTAAATACCAGTTAAAGTATGCTTCTCATTCAGATGATTTAGACTTATAGCTGGCTCTCCTCAATTGTGTACTGAAGAAAATCAATTTAGACATATCAGAAGAAACCTACTTGGACCATCTAAGGCTCAGGTTATCTTTCATTAGATCTTCCATTTAAATAATCACTTGCAGGTAGAGGATCCACATGTGTTACAGACTGCCAGAGTTCCAATGAGTGTTTGTTAATTTCTCGGCTTTGCTCTACCTTTAATGGATGGTTCCCCATTCCTTTTAATTTCAGTTTACTTTTAGAACAATGTTTGAATAAGATCTAAAGATGTTAAATGTGGTGGATCAAGAGGGTGCTGCTTATGTGTGTTACATCCACGTGGCTGTGCTGTTCTCTTTTATGTGTCCCAGGTTCTTCCACTGGCAGTTTAATACAACTATGGTGGCTCAGAGGACAGATGAACAATCCTTTTGTCTGCATCCCTGGACAAACCAATTTTTAATTACCTTGTGAGATGGAAATTCTTATTGGATCACTACACATCCCAAGGAGTATCCTCAGATACTTTAAGTAGGCATTTAAAGTCACCTTAAAGTGACTTTTGGCTGGATGGAGCAAATGTTACTTCTCTTCAGAGATGAATGATTCAGCCTTTCATATTTATATCCATTATTTTATCCAAGACTTATATTAATAAAATAAATTAGTATAATACCAAATTAAACAACCAGCCCATTTTAACTCTATTCCCTCTAGGTTACTCCCCCTCTAGAGAATATAACCAGTGATATTAATAGCTCAAATAAAAGTCAGGATCATCAAATCAAGTTGAAGATATATGGTTATCAGGAGAACTTACCTAATACACCTGTGAGGTGCTCCGGGGTCAGAGGAGCACAAAGGGCCTGTACTGGTACCAAGCTCCAAGTTCCAGATGATTCCCAGGTGATCTTGGGTGACTTGTTCTAATATCCTGCCAACTACACCATGAAATCCTGATATAAAATGAGCAAAATGTTTAGTGGTTTTCCTCCCTTGAAAGAAAGAAACAGTATTATTTCAGCCCAAGTTAAGACAGCTGCCCAGAATACAAAATTTTTACAAAGAAGACAGTGCTCCTGAGAGAAAAATTTTAATACAGAGGTTATATATGTTTTGTTTTGTTTTACATCAGAGTTCGAAATCATCATAATATAAGACATCCCAGAAAGGTACAAAGTTTATTTTATCCTTTTAGTATATTGAAGGTTGTAGGCTTTAGAGGACTGGGAACATAGGGAAAATTTTACTCTTATTTTTAGTTAGAAATGTTTATGTTATTTGTTAATGAGGCATATATACGATGTGTACTCAGGGCAGAAATAGAGCCTGTGGAGGCACCTAGGTGGCTTAGTCGGTTGAGTCTTGAACTCGTGATTTTGGCTCATGTCATGGTCTTACAGTTTCTTGGGGTTGAGCACCACATCTGGCACTGTACAGACGGCATGGAGCCTGTCTAGAACTCTATCTCTCCCTCTCTTTCTGCTCTTCCCCCACTCATGTTATCTTTCTCAAAATAAATAAAGTTAAAAAAACAGAAATAGAACATGTAATCTGATGTATGGTTAAGTCATTCTGACCTTGGAAAAATTTAAAAGTATAGGTTCCCTGAGAGCCAGGAATATAGCCCACAGTATTAAAAGTTGAAATATTCATACTCTGACTAACATATTTCACCTAGAATAATACCATCTAGTTCCAGCAATGTCTTTACAAATGAAAGATTTCTCCTTTTTTTGATGGCTTAGTATTGTTCCAGTGTGTGTGTGTGTGTATGTGTGTGTGTGTGTGTGACATATTTTTTATCAAGTCATCAATAAATGGACGGTTTGGTTGTTTTGATAATTTGATGATTGTATGTAATGCTTCTATAAACATCTGAGTGAATCTAAACCCTTTGAACTACTATTTTTGTTCTCTGGGTAAATACCTACTGATACAATTGCAGGGTCATAGGATACATCTATTTTCTTTATTTTTTTGTATGATCCCATTTATTTTTTTAATCTAATTTATTGTCAAATTGGTTTTCATAAAACACTCAGTACTCATCCCAGCAAGTGCCCTCCTCTTTGCCATTACCCACTTTCCTCTCTCCTCCACCAGCATCAACCCTCAGTTTGTTCTCAATCTTTAAGAATCTCTTGTGGTTTCCCTACTTCCTTCTCTGTAAGTTGTTTCCCCCTCCCGCCCCCAATAGTCTTTGATTAAGTTTCTCCAGATCCGCATATGAGTGAAAACATATGGTATCTATCCTTCTCTGTCTGACCTATTTCACTTAGCATAATAACCCTCCAGATCCATCTACATTGTTACAAATGGCCAGATTTCATTCTTTCTCATTGTCATGTCCATTGTATATATAAACCACATCATTTTTACCTATTCATCAGTTGATAGACATTTAGGCTCTTTCCATGCTTCGGCTGTTGTTGAAAGTGCTGCTATGAACATTGGGGTACATGTGCCCCTATGCATCAGCACTTCTGTATCCTTTGGATAAATTCCTAGCAGTGCTATTGCTGGGTCATAGGGAAGTTCTATTGTTAATTTTCTGAGAAATCTCCACACTATTTTCCAGAGTGGCTGCCCGGTTTGCATTCTCACCAACAGTGTAAGAGGGTGCCCATTTCTCCACATCCACACCAGCATCTATAGTCTGATTTGTTCATTGTAGCCACTCTGACCAGCATCAGGTGATATCTCAGTGTGGTTTTGATTTGTATTTCCCTGAAGATGAATGACATTGAGCATCATTTCATGTGTTGGCCATCCGGATGTCCTCTTTGTGTCTGTTCATGTCTTCAGCCCATTTCTTCACTGGATTATTTGTTTTTCCTGTGTGGAGGTTGGTGAGTTCCTTACAGATTTTGGATACTAGCCCTTTATCTGATATGCCATTTGGAACAATATTTTCCCATTCTGTGGGTAGCCATTTTTTTTATTGATTGTTTCCTTTGCAGTTCTGAAGCTTTTTATCTTGGTGAGGTCCCAATAGTTCATTTCTGTTTTGATTTACTTGCCTTTGGAGGTGTGCTGAGTAAGAAATTGCTGTGGCTGAGGTCAAAGAGGTTGTTTCCTGCTTTCTCCTCTAGGGTTTTGATGGTCTCCTGTCTCATATTCAAATCCTTCATCCATTTTGAGTCTATTTTTGTGTATGGTGTGAGAAAGTGATCTAGTATCATTCTTTTGCATGTTACTGTCCAGGTCTTTCAGCACCATCTGTTAAAGAGGCTGTCTTTTTTCCACTGGATATACTTCCCTGCTTCATCAAAGATTAATTGGCCATACATTTGTGGATCCATTTCTGAGTTTCCTATTCTATTCCATTGGTCTATGTGTCGTTTTTATGCCAATACCATACTGTCTTGATTATTACAGCTTTGTAGCAGATCCTAAAGTCTGGGATTGTGATGTCTCCCATTTTGGCTTGCTTCTTCAATATTAGTTTAGTGATTTGGGGTCTTTTGTGGTTCCATACAAATTTTAGAATTGTTTGTTCTAGCATTGAGAAGACTGTTGGTGCAATATTGATTGGGATTGCATTGCTTTGGGTACTATTGAAATTTTAACAATATTTATTCTCCCGATCCATGAGCATGGAATGTTTTTCCATTTCTTTCTGTCTTCTTCTATTTCCTTCATAAGTTTTCTATAGTTTTCATCATACAGATCTTTTATGTCTTTGTTTAGGTTTATTCCTAGGTATTTTATGTTTTTTTGTGCAATTGTGAATTGGAACAGTTTCTTGATTTCTCTTTCTGTGGTTTCTTGTTGGTGTATAAAAATGCAACCGATTTCTGTACATTGATTTTGTACTTTGCGACTTTGTTGAATTCATGGATCAGTTCTAGCAGACTTTTGGTGGAGTCTGTAAGGTTTTCTAGAGTGTCATGTCATCTGCGAAAAGTGAAAGTTTCATTTCACCTTTGTCAATTTTGAATACTTTTATTTTCCTGTCTGATTGCTGATGCTAGGACTTCCAGCACTCTGTGAAACAACAGTGGTGAGAGTGGACATCCCTGTTGTGTTCTATCTCAGGGAAAAAGCTCTCAGTTTTTCCAAATTGTGGATGATATTAGCTGTGGGTTTTTCATAAATGGCTTTTATGATGTTTAAGTATGTTTCTTCTATCCTGACTTTCTTGATTTTTTTTAATGTTTATTTATTTTTGAGACAGAGACAGAGTGTGAGCAAGGCAGGAGTAGAGAGAGAGGGAGACGCAGAATCTGAAACAGACACCAGCCTCCGTGCTGTCAGCACAGAACTTGATGCGGGGCTCAAACCCACGAACCGTGAGATCATGACCCAAGGTGAAGTCAAACACTTAACCGACTGAGGCACCAAGGCACCCTCGAGGGTTTTTATTAAGAAAGGATGCTGGGGCACCAGGGGGTCTCAGTCGGTTAAGCGTCATACTTTGCCTCAGGTCATGATCTCACGGTGCGTGGGTTCGAGCCCCGCATCAGGCTCTGTGCTGACAGCTCAGAGCCTAGAGCCTGTTTTGGATTTTGTGTCTCCCTCTCTCTCTGAACCTCCCCTGATCACACTGTCTCTCTCTCTCTGAGAAATACATTTTTTAAAAAAATTTAAAGAAAGAAAGGATGCTGTATTTTCTCAAATGGTTTTTCTACATATATTGACAGGATCATCTGATTTTAATCTTTTATTTTCTTGATGTGATGTATCACATTGATTGATTTGCCAGTATTGAACCAGCCCTGCAACCCAGGGATAAATCCCACTTGATCATGGTGAATAATTTTTTTATATGCTGTTGAATTCAATTTGCTAGTATCTCATTGAGGATTTTTACATCCATATTCATCAGGGATATTGGCCTGTACTTCTCTTTTTTTTGCTAGGTCTCTGGTTTGGGAATCAAAGTGATGCTGGCTTCATAGAATGAGTCTGGAAGTTTTCCTCCCATTTCTAATTTTTGGAAGAGCTGGAGATGAATAGGTATTAACTCTGTTTTAATTGTCTGGTAGAATTCCCCAGGGAAGCCATATGGCCCAGGGCTTGTATTTGTTGGGAGATTTTTGATAACTGATTCAATTGCTTCACTAGTTACGGGTCTGTTCATATCTTCTATTTCCTCCTGTTTGAGATTTGGTAATGTGTGGGTGTTTATGAATGTGTCCATTTCTTCTAGAGTGTCCAGTTTGTGGCATATGATTTTCATAGTATTTCCTGATTTTTGCTTGTATTTCTATGGGGTTGGTTGTAATAAATCCATTTTTATTCATGATTTTGTCTATTTGGGTGCTCTTTCTTTTTGTTTGAGAAGCCTGGCTATAGGTTTATCAATTTTGTTTATTTTTTCAAAAAACCAACTCGATTTCATTGATCTGTTCTACTGGTTTTTTATTTTTATTGTTGTTTGTTTTCTTTTTGATTTTATTTTGTTTATTTTTCTCTTGATCTTTATTAATTTTCCTCCTATGCTTGGCTTGGGGTGTATTTTCTGTTCTGCTTATGGTTCCTTTAGGTGTGCTGTTAGATTTTATATTTGGGCTTTTCCTAGTTTCTTGACATAGGCCTGGATTCCAAAGTATTTTCTTCTTAGAACTGCCTTTGCTGTATCCCAACGGGTTTTGATTATTGTGTTTTCTTTTTCATTTGTTTCCATATTTTTTAAATTTCTTCTCTAATTGCCTGGTTGACCGATTCATTCTTTAGTAGGATGTTCTTTAACCTCAATGCTTTTAGGGGTTTTCCAGACATTTTCCTGTGGTTTATTTCAAATTTCATAGCATTGTGATCTGAAAGTATGCATGCTATTATCTCAATTATTTTATATTTATTGAGGGCTGCTTTGTGACCCAGTATGTGATCTATCTTAGAGAATGTACCATGTGTATTCGAGAAGAAAATGAATTCCACTACTTTGGGATGTAGAGTTCTAAATATATCTGTCAAGTCCATCTGGTCCAATGTGTCATTCAGGGCCATTGTTTCTTTAGCGATTCTCTAATTGATCTTTCCATTGCTGCAAGTGGAGTATTAAAGTCCCCTGAAATTAGCACATTCTTATCCGTAAAATTGCTTATGTTTGTGATCAATTGATTTATAAATTTGTGTTCTCCCGAATTCGGTGCACAGACGTTTATAATCGTTAGTTCTTCCTGATGGATAAACCCTGTAGTTACTATATAATGCAGTTCTTCATCTCTTGTTACTGCCTTTACTTTAAAGTCTAGATTTTCCTATATAAGTATGGCTACTTTAGCTTTCTTTTGACTTTGGCTAGCATGATAGATAGTTCTCCATCCCCACACTTTCAGCCTGAAAGTTTCCACAGGTCTAAATTGAGTCTCCTGTAGACAACAAATAGATGGGTCTTGTTTTTTTTTTCCTGTCCATTCTGCTACCCTATGTCTTTTGCTTGGAGCAGTTAATCCATTTACATTCAGTGTGATTATTGAAAAATTTGGGTTTAGAGTCATTGTGTTCTCTGTAGGATTCATGCTTGTAGTGATTTCTCGATACTTTGTGTTCCTTGCAACTTTTCCCTCATGGAGCCCCCCTTAGTATCTCTTGTAGGTCTGGTTTAGTGGTCATGAATTCCTTCCATTTTTATTTGTTTGGGAAAACCTTTATATCCTTCTATTCTAAATGACAGACTTGCTAGGTAAAGGATTCTTGGCTGCATATTTTTCCTGTTCATCACATTGAAGATTTCCTGCCATTTCTTTCTGGCTTGCCAGGTTTCAGTAGATAGATCTGCTACTACCCTTATGCATCTACCTTTGTATGTTAAGGCCGGTTTATTCCTAGCTGCTTTCAGAATTCTCTCTTTATCCTTGTATTTTACCAGTTTCACTATGATATATCATGCAAAGATTGATTCAAGTTACCTCTGAGGGGAGTTGTCTGTGCTTTCTGGACTTCAATGTCTGTTTCCTTCCCCAGGTTGAGGCATTTCTCATCTATGATTTGTTCAAGTTCCCATTCAGCCACTTTCTCTCTCTTCTTCTTCTCCTCGAATTCCTCTGATACAGATATTGTTCCATGCGATTGCATCACTCAGTTCTCCAATACTACTTTCATGCTCCTGGATCAATTATTTCTCTTTTTCTTGACCTCCTCTTTTTCTGGGACTCAAATCCACGAACCGCGAGATTATGCCCTCAGCAGAAGTCATGCGCTTAACTCAGGAACCCCATTGCTGATTGTTTTTTGTAGGGATTGAATGAAATGTGTAGATTGCTTTAAGTAGTGTAGACATTTCACAATATTTATGCTTCTGCTCCATGACCATGGAATGTATTTCAATTTCTCTCTGTTGGCCTTAATTGTGTTTTATCAGTGTTTTATAGTTTTAAGAGTACAGGTCTTTCACCTGTTTGGTTAGGTTTATTCTTAGGTATCATGTGGTTTTTGGTGCAACTATAAATGTGATCAATTCCTTAATTTCTATTTCTGCTACTTCATTATTGGTGTATAGAAATGAAACATATTTCTCATGTTGATTTTTGATCCCATGCCTTGGCTAAATTCATGTATCAGTTCTAGTAAATTTTTGGTGAAATCTTTTGGGTCTTCTATCTAGAGTATCATATTCTTTTTGAATAGAAAAATTTTGACTTCCTCCTTACCAACTTGTAAGCCTTTTGTTTATTTTTGTTATTAGATTGCTGAAGCTAAGAATTAGAGTATTATTTTAAATAGCAGTGGTAAGGGTGGACATCCCAGCCTTGATCCTGACCGTAGAAGAAAATCTCTGCTTTTTTCCTATTGAGAATGATAATAGCTGTGGATTTTCATAGATGGTTTTTATAATGTTGAGGAATGTTCCATCCTACCTACTTTGTTGAAGGTTTTTATCACGAATGGATGATATTTTTTGTCAAATAATTTTTCTCCTTCTCTCAAGAGAATCAAATGGTTCTTATTCTCTTATTAATGTGATGAACCACGTTGATTGATTTGCAAATACCGAATCAGCTCTACCACACAGGAATAAAAATTGATCACTGTGAATAATTATTTTAATGTGCCATTGAATTTAATTGCTAGTATCTTCTTGAGAATTTTTGCATCCTTTTTCATCAGGAATACTGGTCTGTAATATTTTTTTGAGTTGGGTCTTTGTTTGGTTTTGGACTCAACATAATGTTCACCTTATATAATGAGTTTGGAAGTTTCCTTCCACCTACATATTTTGGGACAGTTTGAGAAGAATAGGTATTATGTCTGTAAATATCTGGTACATTCCCCTAAGAAGTCACATAGACCTAGATTTTGTTTATTTGGAGATTTATTTTTCTTCTTCTTCTTCTTCTTCTTCTTCTTCTTCTTCTTCTTCTCCTTCTCCTTCTCCTTCTCCTTCTCCTTCTCCTTCTCCTTCTCCTTCTCCTTCTCCTTCTCCTTCTCCTTCTCCTTCTCCTTCTCCTTCTCCTTCTCCTTCTCCTTCTCCTTCTCCTTCTCCTTCTCCTTCTCCTTCTCCTTCTCCTTCTCCTTCTCCTTCTCCTTCTCCTTCTCCTTCTCCTTCTCCTTCTCCTTCTTCTTCTTCTCTTTACAACTAGTTTATTGTCAAGTTGGTTTCCATATAACACCCAGGGCTCATCCCCAAAAGTGCCCTCCTCCATGCCCATATCCCCTTCCCCCACCACAACCATCAGATCTCAGTTTGTTATCAGTATTCAAGAGTCTTTCATGGTTTTCTCTCTCCTTCTCCCCCACTAGTTCCCCCCTTCTTGTCCCTCATGATCCTCCATTAGGTTCCTCCTAATCCTCCTACATGTGCAAACATATGGTATTTGTCCTTCTCTGTCTGACTTATTTCGCTCAGCATAACACCCTCAAGGTCCATCCATGTTGCTACACATGGCCACATTTCATTCTTTCTCATTGCCATGTAGTACTCCATTGTATAGATAAACCACATCTTCTTGATCCATTCGTCCATTGATGGACACTTAGGCTCCTTCCATATTTTGGCTATTGTTGAGAGTGCTGATATGAACATTGGGGTACATGTGTTCCTATGAATCAGCACTCCTGTATCCCTTGGGTAAATTCCCAAGAGTGCCATTGCTAGGTCATAGGGGAGTTCTATTGTTAACTTTTTGAGGAACCTCCACACTGTTTTCCAGAGGGGCTGTACCAGTTTACATTCCCACCAACAGTGTAGGAAGGTGCCCATTTCTCCACAACTTCGCCAGCATCTAGAGTCTTCTGATTTGCTCATTTTAGCCACTCTGACTAGCGTGAGGTGGTATCTCAGTGTCGTTTTGCTTTGTATTTCCCTGATGAGGAGGGATGCTGAGCATCGTTTCATGTGTCTGTTGGCCATCTGGATGTCCTCTTTGGAGAAGTGTCTGTTCACATCTTCCGCACATTTCTTCGCTGGGTTGTTAGTTTTTCGGGTGTGAAATTTGGTGAGTTCCTTATAGATTTTGAATATTAACCCTTTATCTGATATGTCATTTGCAATTATCTTTTCCCATTCCGTTGGTTGCCTATTAGCTTTCTGGATTGTTTCCTTTGCCGTGCAGAAGCTTTTAATCTTAATGCGGTCCCAACAGTTTATTTTTGCTCTTGGTTCTTTTGCTTTTGGGGATGTGTCAAGTAAGAAATTGCTGCGGTGGAGGTCAAGGAGGTTGTTTCCTGCTTTCTCCTCTAGGGTTTTGAGGTTTCCTGTCTCACGTTCAGGTCCTTGATCCATTTTGAGTTTATTTTGTGTATGGTGTGAGAAAATGATCTAGTTTCATTCTTCTGGATGTTGCTGTCCAGTTCTCCCAGCACCTATTGTTAAAGAGGCTCTCTTTTTTTCCATTAGATACTCTCTCCTGCTTTGTCAAAGACTAGTTGGCTGTATACTTTTGGGTCCACTTCTGAGTTCTCAATTCTGTTCCATTGGTCTATGTGTCTGTTCTTGTGCCAATACCATACTGTCTTGATGATGACAGCTCTGTAATAGAGACTAAAATCTGGGATGGTGATACCTACCGTTTTGGTTTTATTCTTCAGTATTACTTTGGCTATTCAGGGTCTTTTATGGCTCTATACAAATGTTAGGGTAGTTTGTTCTAGTGTTGAGAAGTATGCTGGTGCAATTTTGATTGGAATTGCATTGAATGTGTAGATCGCTTTGGGTAGTAATGACATTTTAACTATATTTATTCTTCCAATCAATGAGCATGGAATGTTTTTCCATTTCTTTGTGTCTTCCTCAATTTCCTTCATAGCTTTTTGTAGTTTTCATGATACAGTTCTCTTATATCCTTCGTTAGGTTTATTCCTAGTTACTTTATGGTTTTTTGTGCAATTATGAATGGGATCAGTTTTTTGATTTCTCTTTCTGTTGCTTCATTATTGATGTATAAAAACACAACCGATTTCTGTACGTTGATTTTGTACCATGAAACTTTGCTGAATTCTTGGATCAGTTCTAGTAGGCGTCTGGTAGAGTCTGTCGGGTTTTCTATGTAGAGTATCATGTCGTCTGCGAAAAGTGAAAGTTTGACTTCTTCTTTGCCGAATTTGATGCCTTTGATTTCCTTTTGTTGTATGATGGCTGATGCTAGGACTTCCCGGACTATGTTAAACATCAATGGTGAGAGTGAACATCCCTGTCGTGTTCCTGATCTCAGGAGGAAGCTCTCAGTTTTTCCCCAATGAGAATGATGTTAGCTGAGGGTTTCTCATAGATGGCTTTTATGATGTTTAGGTTAGTTCATTCTATCCCAACTTTCTCAAGGGTCTTTATTAAGAAGGGATGCTGTATTTTGTCAAATGCTTTTTCTGCATCTCTCGAGAGCATCATATGGTTTTTATCTTTTCTTTTGTTGATGTGATGTATCCTATTGATTGCTTTGCAAATATTGAACCAGTCCTGTAACCCAGGAATGAATCCCACTTGATCTTGGTGGATCATTCTTTTTATGTGCTGTTGGATTCAATTTGCAAGTATCTTGTTGAGGATTTTTTCATCCATATTCATCAAGGATATTGGCTTGTAGTTCTCTTTTTTTTTTTCCTGGATCTCTGTCTGGCTTGGGAATCAGAGTGATGCTGGCTTCATAAAATGAGTCTGGAAGTTTTCTTTCGATTTCTATCTTTTGGAATATCTTGAGAAGAATTGGTATTAATTCCGTTTTAAATGTCTGTTAGAACTCCCCTGGGAAGCCATCAGGTCCAGGGCTTTTATTTGTTGGGAGATTTTTGATAACTGATTCGATTTTTCAGTAGTTATGGCTCTGTTCAGATTTTGTATTTCTTCCCGTGTATATTTTGGTAGTGAGTGTGTCTTTAGGAATTTGTCCATTTCTTCTAAGTTGTCCAATATGTTGGCATACAATTTTTCATAGTATTCCCTGATAATTACATGTATTTCTGAGGGACTGGTTTTTAAGAAGTCCGTTTTCATTCATGATTTTTTCTATTTCGGTGCTCTCTCTTTTCCTTTTGAGAAGCCTGGCTAGAGGTCTGTCTGTTTTGTTTATTTGTTCAAAGAACCAACTCTTGTTTTCATTCATCTGTTCAATTATTTCTTTGGTCTCTATGTTGTTTATTTCTGCTCTGATTTTTACTATTTCTCTTCTTCTACTGGGTTTGTGGTGCTATTGTTGCTCTTGCTCTAGTTCCTTTAGGTGAGTTGTTAGATTTTGCACTTGCGCTTTCTCTAATTTCTTGAAATAGACCTGGAGTGCAGTGGACTTTCCTCTTAGGACTGCCTTTGCCACATCCCATAGAGTTTGGATTNTATACTTTTGGGTCCACTTCTGAGTTCTCAATTCTGTTCCATTGGTCTATGTGTCTGTTCTTGTGCCAATACCATACTGTCTTGATGATGACAGCTCTGTAATAGAGACTAAAATCTGGGATGGTGATACCTACCGTTTTGGTTTTATTCTTCAGTATTACTTTGGCTATTCAGGGTCTTTTATGGCTCTATACAAATGTTAGGGTAGTTTGTTCTAGTGTTGAGAAGTATGCTGGTGCAATTTTGATTGGAATTGCATTGAATGTGTAGATCGCTTTGGGTAGTAATGACATTTTAACTATATTTATTCTTCCAATCAATGAGCATGGAATGTTTTTCCATTTCTTTGTGTCTTCCTCAATTTCCTTCATAGCTTTTTGTAGTTTTCATGATACAGTTCTCTTATATCCTTCGTTAGGTTTATTCCTAGTTACTTTATGGTTTTTTGTGCAATTATGAATGGGATCAGTTTTTTGATTTCTCTTTCTGTTGCTTCATTATTGATGTATAAAAACACAACCGATTTCTGTACGTTGATTTTGTACCATGAAACTTTGCTGAATTCTTGGATCAGTTCTAGTAGGCGTCTGGTAGAGTCTGTCGGGTTTTCTATGTAGAGTATCATGTCGTCTGCGAAAAGTGAAAGTTTGACTTCTTCTTTGCCGAATTTGATGCCTTTGATTTCCTTTTGTTGTATGATGGCTGATGCTAGGACTTCCCGGACTATGTTAAACATCAATGGTGAGAGTGAACATCCCTGTCGTGTTCCTGATCTCAGGAGGAAGCTCTCAGTTTTTCCCCAATGAGAATGATGTTAGCTGAGGGTTTCTCATAGATGGCTTTTATGATGTTTAGGTTAGTTCATTCTATCCCAACTTTCTCAAGGGTCTTTATTAAGAAGGGAAGTTGTATTTTGTCAAATGCTTTTTCTGCATCTCTCGAGAGCATCATATGGTTTTTATCTTTTCTTTTGTTGATGTGATGTATCCTATTGATTGCTTTGCAAATATTGAACCAGTCCTGTAACCCAGGAATGAATCCCACTTGATCTTGGTGGATCATTCTTTTTATGTGCTGTTGGATTCAATTTGCAAGTATCTTGTTGAGGATTTTTTCATCCATATTCATCAAGGATATTGGCTTGTAGTTCTCTTTTTTTTTTTCCTGGATCTCTGTCTGGCTTGGGAATCAGAGTGATGCTGGCTTCATAAAATGAGTCCGGGAGTTTTCTTTCGATTTCTATCTTTTGGAATATCTTGAGAAGAATTGGTATTAATTCCGTTTTAAATGTCTGTTAGAACTCCCCTGGGAAGCCATCAGGTCCAGGGCTTTTATTTGTTGGGAGATTTTTGATAACTGATTCGATTTTTCAGTAGTTATGGCTCTGTTCAGATTTTGTATTTCTTCCCGTGTATATTTTGGTAGTGAGTGTGTCTTTAGGAATTTGTCCATTTCTTCTAAGTTGTCCAATATGTTGGCATACAATTTTTCATAGTATTCCCTGATAATTACATGTATTTCTGAGGGACTGGTTTTTAAGAAGTCCGTTTTCATTCATGATTTTTTCTATTTCGGTGCTCTCTCTTTTCCTTTTGAGAAGCCTGGCTAGAGGTCTGTCTGTTTTGTTTATTTGTTCAAAGAACCAACTCTTGTTTTCATTCATCTGTTCAATTATTTCTTTGGTCTCTATGTTGTTTATTTCTGCTCTGATTTTTACTATTTCTCTTCTTCTACTGGGTTTGTGGTGCTATTGTTGCTCTTGCTCTAGTTCCTTTAGGTGAGTTGTTAGATTTTGCACTTGCGCTTTCTCTAATTTCTTGAAATAGACCTGGAGTGCAGTGGACTTTCCTCTTAGGACTGCCTTTGCCACATCCCATAGAGTTTGGATTGTTGTATTTTCATTTTCATTTGTTTCCATATATTTTTTAAATTTCTTCTCTAAGTGCGTGATTGGTCCCTTCATTCTTTAGTTGGGTGTTCTTTAACCTCCATGTTTTTGGAGGTTTTCCAGACTTCTTCCTGTGATTGATTTCAAGTTTCAAAGCATTGTGATCTGAAAGTGTGCATGGTATGATCTCAAGACTTTCATATTTATTGAGGGCTGCTTTATGTCACAGTATGTGATCTATCTTAGAGAATGTGCCATGCGCACTTGAGAAGAAAGTGAATTCCTTGGCCTCAGGATGCAGAGATCTAAATATATCTGTCAGATCCAACTGGTCCATTGTGTCATTCAAGTCCATTGTTTCTTTAGTGATTTTCTGTTTGGTTGATCTATCCAGTGCTGTAAGCAGAGTATTAAAGTCCCCTGCTATTAGCACATTCTTATCTATAGAGTTGTTTCTGTTTGTGATTAATTGTTTTCAATATTTCGATGCTTCCATATTCGGTGAGTAGACATTTATAATTGTTAGTTCTTCCTGATGGATGGACCCTGTAATTATTATGTAGTGCTCTTCTTCATCCCTTGTTATTGTCTTTAATTTAAAGTCCTGTTTTTCCCATATAAGTATAGCTGCTCCAGCCTTTTTTGACTTCCTGTAGCATGATAGATATTTCTCTATCCCCTTACTTTTAATCTGAAGGTTACTTCCCATCTAAAATGCATTTCTTGTAGACAGCAAATAGATGAATTTTGTTTTTTTATCCATTCTGCTACTCTTCGTCTTTGATTGGAGCCTTTAGCCCATTTACATTCAGTGTTATTATTGAAATATGTGGGTTTAGAGTCTTTGTGTCCTTTGTGGGGTTCATGCTTGTGGTGGTGTCTCTCGTGTCTTCGTTCTTTGCAACCTTTCCCTCAGAGAGTACCCCTAAGGATTTCTTGTAGGCCTGGCTTAGTGATGACAAATTCTTTCAATTTCTGTTTGTTTGGAAAGACTTTTATCTCACCTTCTATTTTGAATGACAGGCTTGCTAGACAGAGGATTCTTGGCTGTATATTTTTTCTGTTCATCACATTGAAGATCTCCTGCCATTCCTTTCTGGCCAGCCAAGTTTCAGTAGATAGGTCTGTCACCACTCTGATAGGTTTCCCTTTGTATGTTAATGGTCTTTTCTCCCTAGCTGCCCTCAAAATTCTCTCTTTGTCCTTATATTTTGCCAGTTTCACTATTATATGTCATGCAGAAGATTGATTCAAATTACGTCTGAGCGAGTTCTCTGTGCCTCTTGTATTTCAACGTTTACCTCTTTCCCCAGGTTGGGAAAGTTCTCTGCTTAATTTGTTCCAGGACTCCTTCAGCACCTTTCCCTCTCTCTTTCTCTTCTGGGATTCCTATGATACCGATATTGTTCTGTTTGACTGTATCACTGAGCTCTCAAACTCTTTTCATGTTCCTGGATCAGTTTGTCTCTTTTTTTCTCATTTTCCTCTTTTTCTATAATGGTGTCTTCTAAATCACTTATTCTCCTTTCCGCCTCTTCAATCCGTGCATTGGATGCCTCCAGTTTAGTATGTATTTCATTTATCCCATTTTTAAATTTATCCTGCCTATTTTTGTTCTCCATGTTGTTTTTAGCCATAGTTTCTTTGAGGTCCTCTATGCTTTTTGAAACCCCAGTGATTAATATTATGATTATTGTTTTAAAATCTTGTTCAGTTATGCTGCTTATATCTGTTTTGAGCAGTTCAATAGCTGTCAATTCTTCTTGGAATTCTTTGGAGGAGAGGTCTTTCATTTCGTCATTTTAATTAGCTTTCAGTCTCTTGTTAATTTTAAAGACTTGTTATGCTCTCTGCCCCTGTGAGCACTGCTGTACCCAGGAAGACTCTTTGACTGTCTAGGGCGTATCCTTTCAGAAAGTGTTCTTTGAATGATATCTCTTGGTCTCTCTTGTTGAGTCCTTGGTTATTTTATTTTCCTACTCGTAGTGGTATTTGGGACTCTCCACCATGTGTACTTTGGCTTCTTTCTTGAGGTCGCCCTGGAGAAGAAAATATACAGACAAACACACAGGGAACAGAAGGATACAAACGCACAGACAAATCCAGCAATCCCACTAACTGAGAGGGAAAACTAAAAAGTAATGAGAAAAGATGGATGAGGGAAGGCGAATGATAGAAAATAAAAATACATTAGAAAGTCAAAAAAAAAAAAAGAAAAGAAAAGAAAAGGAAGAAAGAAGAAAACCGATAGAGAAAGATTGGTTTAAAGCATATAACCAGATTTCCCATGTACAATTAAATAGCCGGGTGTATCCAGTGCTGGTTAAAGAGCATAGAGAAAGACAGTGATGATAGGGCAGAGATGATGCAAAATTGGATATAGAATGAACAGGCAGAAGGTTAAGAAGCTTTTTTTTTTATTTTTTTTTAAATGTTTTATTTATTTCTAGGAGAGAGATAGAGACAGCATGAGCAGGGGAGGGTCAGAGAGAGAGGGAATCACAGACTCTGAAACAGGCTCCAGGCTCTGAGCTGGCTGTCAGCACAGAGCCCGACGCGGGGCTCGAACCCACGAACCGTGAGATCATGACCCAAGCGAAAGTCGGACGCTTAACCGACTAAGCCACCTAGGTGCCCCAAGAAGCTTTTTTCAAAGAGTTAAAGGGTGGAATATGGTTAGAGAGGTAAGAGAAAGATAGTGGTGTTATCCAGAGAAACTATCTAGTCTGATTACTCCTGAGAGGCTTTGTTATACTGCCATTTACAGTTCTGCTGGTCGCTGCTTCCCTGTTACTGGGATTTGAGTGGAGGGTGGGGAAGTGTCGCAGCCTCAGATCCAACGTGGTCAAGGAGCAATACAACCTGAATGCGTTTGGGGAATGTAGTCACTTTAGGTTCACAGAGTCCGTGTCACCTCATCCCGCCGCAACTGCTTTACTGGCCACACCTGCTTCAGCAGGCAACTTTTCGCTCAGAGAGCTGCTGCTTCACCGGTCGTCCGCGCCACTTCACCGGGTCGCCGCTGCTGCTACTTTAGTGGGACGATGTTGCGCGCACCACTACAGCTTCACCCGCACCGGGACCGCCTTTGCAGGCGTTGCTGCTGGTTCACTGGGCCGCCGCAGCCATGGATGGTGCCGGGCACATGGCAGTTCAATTTTTCCTGGCGCCTTCTGGGACCAGGGCACCTAGTTTGAAGTCAGCACCCCAGCCCAAGCTAAAAAACACTGTCTTTCCAAGCCGAGGTTTTGTTTTTCTCTTCTCCAGGGATGGTTCTATGAGCAATCTCAGCTTTTCTTTCCTTTCCCCTGGACTCACTGCAGCTCACCACCACTCACCGGTTTATCACTCACGGCAGCTGCATGCAAGTGGGTTCCCTCCCCTCTCTTGGTATCTCTGGGTCCAGTCCAGCTTTTTTTTTTTTTATTTCTAGGAGAGAGAGAGAGACAGCGTGAGCAGGGGAGGGTCAGAGTGAGAGGGAGATACAGACTCTGAAATTGGCTCCAGGCTCTGAGCTGACAGTCAGCACAGAGCCCGACGCGGGGCTCGAACCCACGAACTGAGAGATCATGACCTAAGCGAAAGTCGGACGCTTAACCGACTAAGCCACCCAGGCGCCCCAAGTCCAGCTTTTATCTTCCCCTGTTCGCACTCACGCACTTATGAGGTTTCCTTCCCAATATACTCTGTCTCTTTCTCTTCCCAAACTCCTGTGGTTCAGTGTCCTATGACTTCAGGCCTTTTCTGTTTGAGAGATGAGTGCAGGCAAAATGTATGGTGCTCCCTACTTCTCTGCCATCTTGCCTCGGAGCTGTTTGGAGATTCTTGAAAACTGATTCAATTGTTTTGCTGGTCATAGGTTTATTAAATATTTCCTCTCCTTGCTTTTTAAATTTGAGTAGTTTGTATATTTCTAGGATTTTTTTCCATTCCTTACTGATTGCCCAGTTTTTTGGAAAGTAATTTTTCATAATAGTCAGATTTGTTTGTACTTCTGTGGTGGTGTTATAATCCCTCCTCTTCACTTTGTGATTTTATTTATTTAGGTCCTTTATATTTTCTTTTTGATATATCTGGCTAGGGTTTTATCAATTTTATTAATCATTCAAAGAACCAGTTTTTAGTTTCCTTGATTTGTTCTACTGGGTTTTATGTTTTTTTCTATATTGTTTATTTCTGTTCTAATCATTATTTCCCTTCTGCTAGCTTTAGGCTTTATTTGCTGTTCCTTTTCTAACTCTTCAGGTATAAGGTGTTTCTATCTGCTTGTAAAGAGAAACTTGATCCAAAATATAACAATAAATAAAAATAATAAATAATAAATAAATAAAATCAGATAAATGGATAAATTGCTTTTTCTGTATCCAAGGGTAGAAAGCAAACACAAAAATAAAAACAAAGGAAGCTACATCCTTTTTCCCTAGATCTATGATCATTAGACTTGGTGCGTGCAAAGCTTTTGTCCTGGGGGTGAGGCCTGCTATGCTGATGCTCAGGACGATTTCCCGTACAGAAGATGCACGTGTGGAGTTCAGGGGGATGGGTCCTGGTGTACTCTGCCAAGGTGTCACCTTGCTTCAGTAATTTGCTCACTGAAGTCCATCAGTATTGATGGACAAGGGGAAAAATGGCTCTGCCTCACTCTCTTGTCTCAAGTGAGGAGCTCGCAACCACCACTCTTCAGAAACCTTCCCAGAAGAGGAAATGATTACTTCTTCTGTGTTTTTACACTTCTATCAGAACCCTGCCTTCACCCTGTCTGTGTCTGAGCTGTCTGCTTGCCAGGCAGAACAACACTGCTGTGTTTTATCACAGATGCAGCTGGATTTCAAAGCTCCAAACTTCAGAAACTCAGAGACTCCTGCAGCATGGACCTGCACTGATTCTCGGGGGTGAGGGGTATTGCTGCACTGCGGCCAGATGATGGTTTGTCCCAGAAAACGGTCACATGACCACACAGTGGCTCAGGGTTTATGGTAAAGCACAGCAGAAAGTCAGCACCAAGGCTCACTTCTCTCACAGTGACTTTACTCCTATGCTGGTGAATGGGGCATCTCAATGGAATCCACAGATTCTTCTCTCTCTGGAGGGGCCATGCTACTTTTCCAAAATGCATTCCAAGAAAGAGAGCTTTTCTCCTCACGTGACCCAGGTGAGCCTCAGACCACACTATCTGCTCCCAGGTCTCTCAGATACCTCCCCACCAGAACACCACTAAGCATGCCAGATACGACCCTAGGAATGACTTGGACCTCTAAAACTTCAGACTTTGTGCTCTGTTGCTTATAAAGATTTGCAATATTCAGCACCTTTTTCTTTTCCTAGTCAATAGTTTAGAGGAAGAATTTTCTTTTTTAAAAAAATTAAATTTTAATTATTTATTTCTGAGAGAGAGAGACAACATGAGCAGGGGAGGGTCAGAGAGAGAGGGAGACACAGAGTCCAAAGCAGGCTCCAAGCTCTGAGCTAGCTGTCAACATAGAGCCTGGCACAGGACTTGAACCCAAGAGCCATGAGATCATGAACTGAGCTGAAGTCAGACGCCTAACCGACTGAGACACTCAGGTACCTCTGGGGAAGAGTTTTCTTCTGCAATCTCCTGTGTGTGTTTTCACTCTTTTTTCATTCTTTCTCACTCTCTCTCTCTCTAGGTCTGCTCTCGATGACCAGAACTTCCTTTCCTCCATAGTGCCCACAGCTCTTTTCTCTCCCAAATCAACTGTCAGCAGATCCTATCTTCCACCAAGTGGTCATTTTTCTACTTGTAGATATGCAGCTTTTTTTTTTCAGTCCTCAGATGTATTTCTTATGTGTTCAGAATGATTTGTTATTTATTTAGCTGTATTCAAGGGACTAGGTGATCCTAGAGTCAGCCTGCTCTTCCATCTTAACTGCTCCTCCATTCGTGTTTGATGGACATTTTTTGAGTTACTCCCAGTTCTTGGCTATGATGAATAGTGCTGCTATGAACATGGGTGTCTCTTGGAGACAATTGTCTTTATTATATGCCCAGAAGTAAGATTGCTAGTTATATGGTTGTTCTATTTTGCATTTTTTCAGGTTCCACCATACTGTTACCTATAGTTGAACCATTTTACATTTCTATGAACAATGTACAAGGGCTCTAAATTCCCCATATCTTTTCTGGGATTTCTAATTTTTTAAAAAAAAATTCTTTTTGATAGTGGTCATCCTAACAACTGTGAGGTGATATTTCATTATGGTAGTTATTTGCATTTTTCTAATGATTAATAATGGTAAGCATCATTTCATATACTTATTGACCATTTTTCTATCTTCTTTGGACAAATGGCCACACAGTTTCTTTGTTCATTTTTTAAATCTGGTTGCTTTGTTTTCTAGGTATTAACTTATTATCAAATATATGATTTCCACATATCTTTCCCATTCCATTAGTTGTGTCTTCACTCTCTTAATTGTATCCTTGGATACACTTCTAAGTTTTATGTGTCTCCATTTGTCTATATTTGCTTTGATTGCTAGTGCTTTGGTGTCATAGTCAAGAAATCATTGCCAGATCCAATGTTGTGATGTTTTCACCTATGTTTTCTTTGAGGATTTTTATAATTTTGACTCTTATATTTAGGACTTTGATACCTTTTGAGTTAATATTTATATATGATATAAGGTAAGATACCACTTCTATTGTTTTGCATGTAAATATCCGGTTTCTTCAACACCCTTGGTTAAATAGAATGTCCTTTGTGTATTGAGAAGTCTTTGCATCTTTTTTGAAGATTACCTGACCTAAACATCAGAGTATATTTCTGGGTCTGTTATAATTCACTGGTGTATATGTTTGTCTTTATACCAGTGCCACATTGTTTTGGTTTCTTTAGCTTTGTAATATGTATTGAAATGAGGCAGTGTGAATCTTCCAACTTGGCTCTTCGTTTCCAAAATTATTTTGGCTCTTTGGGGTCCCTTGATTCCAAATAATTGTAGGATGATTTTTTTCTATTTCTGTAAAAAAATGCTATTAGAGTTTTGATAGAGATTGCAATGAACCTATAATTACTTTGGGTAGTATTGACTTTTTTAGCAATATTAAGTCTACTAATCCATGAACATAAGATGTCTTTTTATTTCTTTGTGATTAAAAAATTACTTTGGTTTATGTCTTGTCATTTTCAATGTACTCTTCTTTCACCTCTTTGGTTAAGATGCTTCCTAAATATTTTATTTTTTTCAATGCTGTGGTAGGTCGAGTTGTGTTCTTAATTTCTACCTCAAACTGTTCATTGTTAATGTCTTGAAGTGCAACTGACTTTTGGTGTGTTCATTTTGATTTCTGGAACTTTGTTAAATATGTTTATTACTTCTAACTTTTTTTAATCTTTAGGATTTATACATAAAAATCATGTTATCTGCAAACAGAGATAATTCTACTTCTTCCTTTCTAATTTGGATGTTTTTCTTGCCTAATTACTCTGGATAGGATTTTTAGTACTGTGTTTAATGGAAAGTCCAGAGTAAGCAATCTCATCTTGACCTTGTTTTTAGAAAAAAATGTTTCAGTCTTTCACTATTTCATATTATATTAGCTATGATTTTTCTCATATATAGTCTTTATTAAGTTGAATTGGTTTCCCTTTATTCCCAGTGTATTAAGAATTTTTATCATGAAAGTGTTGAATCTTGTTAACTGTTTATTAATGCATTATATGATATAAACATGTAGGTTTGCCTTTCATTCTGTTCACATGGTGTATCAGATTTGTTGATTTTTTCCTCATGTTGAACTATACTTACATCCAGAAATGAATCCCACTTTTTCTTGTGGTGTGTAACACTTCTAATGTGCAATAAAATTTACTTTGCTAAATAACTCTTTCTGGAGGATCAATATTCATCAAGGGTATTGGTGTTTAGTTTTTTTCTTTTCTATTTGTCTGGTTCCAGTATCAGTGTAATTATATTTTTTTTCCTTTTTTTTATATATTTTTATTTATTTCTAGGAGAGAGAGAGAGAGAGAGACAGTGTGAGCAGGGGAGGGTCAGAGAGAGAGGGAGTCACAGACTGAAACAGGCTCCAGGCTCTGAGCTGGCAGTCAGCACACGAGGCTCGAACGCACGAACCGCGAGATCAAGACCTAAGCGAAAGTCGGACGCTTAACCGACTAAACCAGCCAGACCCCCCCAGTGTAATTGTATTTTTCAGCTACAAATTTCTGTTTGTTTCTTTTTTATGACTTTTATCTTTTGGTCATTATTCTCATTTTTCTCATGCACTTCTTGATATCGTGTAATTTTCTCTGTTCTCTCATTGAATATCTTCAACAAGTTATTTTGAATTCTTCACCAAGAAATTAAATAATCTGCCTCTCTTTAGGTCCAATTTCTGTAGTTTTATTTTGTTTCTTTCATGGAGCCATGCTTTCTGATATCTTTGCTTGCTTATGATCTCTTGTTGAGATTTGGCCAGTTGAAAAAACAGCCTCTTCTCTCAGTCTTTATGGACTATTTTTGTTTTGTTTTGTTTTCAGGGGAATACTTCACTAGTCAGCCCACCTAGAAGTTAGGAACTTCATTAACTTTTTCTGGTGATAAGATCTCTGGAGTTGAGTGTGTACTTTTAATTGTCTCAATTATCATAAGCTTCTTGTCCCTATTTTTTTCTCAGGAATTTGTAATATTTTTCTCTCTTTGGCGTCTGTTTGTACAACTGAGGAATTTCTGTAGCTCTGGTGTAATGTGACACTCCCCTACATTTTCTTGAGTGGAAAGGACTATATGTAATCTACAAATTTATGGCCTTGAAGGAGTCTTGGCACCAGGCAGGGAGATACCAGAAAAGGCAACAAAATAAGGCTAATATTATGAGAAAGAGAAGCTTAAATAAAGGAGTTTGATAATTTTCTTCCAGTCCTTCATTGTCCTTTGAAGACAAATTTGAGTTCTTCTACTGGTTCACAGGAATAAGATGGTGTATTAGCTGGCATACTAGTTTCCCATGAAGTAGGTGCAGGTTTAATTCTTGGTATAGGAGTCAATGGTTTCTATCTAGTTTCATCTAATTTTATACAGTGGAAGCACAAAATACGACCCAGTAGGGGCTCTTTCACTTTGGAGTTAAATCACCTGCTATATTAGGCTTTAAATAAAGCCTGTATTACACCTTTAAATAAACCATGTTTCCTGGGTTTATATAGGGTGTGTTTCTAGGAACTGTCAATTCAAGTTTAGAGAGGATATGATGTGCATATTCTATTAGAGATTATGAATTAACAAAGCCTCAAGTGAGTAATTTAATAAACCAATATAATCTTTATCTATTGATAAGTCTACAGTAAGAAAATATTTTTCATATACAATTGTTAGGAGAATCCCATGAAGAGGGGGCATAAGGCAAGTTGACAGGCTGCAAACACCACCTAGCCCAGGTGAGATATGTGTAATATTCCTCAGGCACTCTTGTCTTCCCACGAACAAAGGAAAGGGGGAAAAATGGTTAACTGATACAGATTAGTCTTGCAAGACAAGAGCATCCATCAGTTTACAAATATCTTAGTAAATTATAAGAAAAAGGCAATTTTGTCAATAGCCTAATCTTCAGAAATCTATAGACTCAGTTTCCTGGAGCCCCAACATCACCTTCCCCTCCATAATGATGTAGGGAACAAAGGCAGAAGGAAATAGAAGATAGAATTAAATTTCCTTATAACCTCCAGCTCATTGACAAATACTTGAGGCTGGCAGAGAAAAAGTTTCCCCAGGAACTGTCTAATGTCTTACTGTTAATGTTTTGCTAGAGGGAAACACAATCTTAACACAATAGCTAGGCCTCCAGTACCTGTGAGTCTTCTTTAGCATATGAAAATCTCTTTGGAAATTTCCCCTTGACTTTACCTCCCACAACTCCCAAGTATAAAATCAGTTTCTTCACAGGGTCCAGGGCACCTCTTTCTTGCCCATGAGTCCTGTCCCTATGCTTTAATAAAATCACCTATTTGAACCAAAGTAATCTTCAAGAATTCTCTCTTGGCTGTCACCTCTGAACTCCAAGAACCCCAACATCATCCCCAAACTTCATCAGTATCATTTATAATTTCTCCTCTTTCATTAATAATTTTGTTGATATTGGTTCTCTTTTTTTTATAGTGTAGCTAGAAGTTCTTCTATTTTGTTCATTTTTTCAAAAAACTAATTCTTAGTTTTTTTAAATTTCTTACATAGTTTTTCTGTTCTCCACTTTATTTATTTTTACTCCAATCTTTTATTTTCTTCCTTCTGCTAACTTTGGGCTTAGGGTATTCTTTTAACTGTCCTTGAGGTATGAAGGTAAGCTTTTTGTTTTTTTGGGGGGGGGATCTTTTTATTTTTATTATGTATGCGTTTATAGCAATAAACTTCTCTCAGAACTGCTTTTGCTGTATCCCAACTATTTTGATATGTTGTATTTCCTATTTTATTTGTTTCAAGATGAGTTTTTATTTCTCCTTTAATTTATTCTTGGACCCATTGGTTGTTAAGGAGAATGTTGTTTTATAGTTAGTTCTTTATACACCTAAGGCGTTCAATAGGCAACCACATGTGGATATTTAAATTAAAATTACATAAAATTAAAATTTCAATTTCTCAGTCACACTATCCATATATCAAAACTTTAATAGCTAGGGGAGGGGCAAGATGGCGGAGAAGTAGGGAGCTCTGTGCATTCCACTTGCCCTCATATCTCACACGGAAAAGATCTGAAGCCATAGGAAACCTTACAGAACCCAAGAGACTGGGAGAAAAATGACACAGAATCCACTGAGAAAGACTTCTAACATGAGTGCCAACTGGGGAAGATAAAATCGGGCAGGGATGGGAGCTTCACAGGGATGGGGGCAATCCCCCTCTGCGGGGAGTGGGAGGGGAAAGAGAGAGTCCGAAACTACTCAAGACACGGTCCCTGTCGCTGGAAAACAGAAAAACATCCGCTCGGGGCAAAGAAGGACCGTGCGCACCAAATCCCTGAGCACCAGGTCCCCGCGCGCCAACTCGTCCAGGACTGGGCCACGCCCCGACCGCTCCTTGAGCTCCTGGCTGGCTGGACCCATAGAGGGAAGGCTAAGGGCTTAAATCTGGGAGATTTGCCCTCGAGTTCATGTTTCGGGTGACGACACAGAGGGACCTGGTTACCTGCTCTCCAGCGGGCCCGGCACTCCCCCCCAGGCAAACCCCCATTCTTGCTCACCAACCCCACCTGGAGGAGAAGGAAGCATGATTCTGGCTGCATCCCCAGGGCTAGGCAAGAGGCTTGGAATTGCCCTGAGGGGATCGCCTGTGAGGTTGAGTCTAAGGCAATTTCAGTGGGGTGCGTGGACTGGGATTTGGAAACTAGGCCT
This sequence comes from Crocuta crocuta, assembly GCF_008692635.1. Lineage (NCBI taxonomy): Eukaryota > Metazoa > Chordata > Mammalia > Carnivora > Hyaenidae > Crocuta > Crocuta crocuta. The sequence continues at coordinate 679,358 of NW_027527822.1, forward strand.
GCTTGGGTTAAAGAGCATGACCCACTTTGGCTGCGCCTCCAGCACGGGGAATTTATACACCCAAAAAAGCGAGGTGCAAGGCTTGGTTCAAGAAAGGACTGGAGAGCCGCACTCTCCTCCCCACAACAGCCAAAGCAGAACTCCCGCCTGACACATTGGATCACACCATACCCATCACTGCTAGAGAGCTGCCCTCCTCCTTTTTTTTTTTTAATTTTTCTTTTTTCTCGCAACACTGACCTGATTAACTCTGGTCACCAGCTTGCTTAAACAGTCACATTTAGTCCATTCTGTAGATGTAAATTCTACACCTACCTACCTTATCATCTCTTTCACTCAGGAGTAATTAGACTATATATTTTCTTTGGATAACACCAACGTCCTACACTCACTTATCCAACCATAGTCCACCATTTAGCTCTTTGAAAAAAGTTTCTTCCTTCTGCCTGTTCATTCTATTTCCAATTTTGCCTATCCCTGCCCTGTCTTCTCTCTCTTTCTCTATGCTATTCAACCAGCACTGCATACACCCAGGTATTTAATTGTAGTTGGAAAATCTGGTTTTATGCTTTAAACTGATTTTTGTCCATCGGTTTTCTTCTTTTTTATTTTCTTTTCTTCTTCTTGACTTTTTTGTGTATTTTTTATTTTCTTTTTATTCGCCTTCCTTCCTCTGTCTTTTCTCTTAAATTTTTCCTTTTCCCTCTCTGTTTGCATGTTTGTCGCATTTGTCTGTGCGTAGGTGTGCCTCTTCTCCCTATGTGCTTGTCTTTTTGTCTTCTTCTCCAGGGCTACCTCAAGAAACAAGGCAAAGTACACATGGTGGAGAGTCCCAAATACCACTACGAGTAGGAAAATAAAATAACCAAGGACTCAACAAGAGAGACCAAGAGATACCATTCAAATAACACTTTCTGAAAGGATATGCCCTGGACAGTCAAAGAGTCTTCTTGGGTACAGCAGAGCTCACAGGTGCAGAGACCATAACAAATCTTTAAAACTAACAAGAGACTGAAAGCTAATTAAAATGACAAAACAAAAGAGCTCTCCTCCAAAGAAATTCCAAGAAGAATTGACAGCTAATGAACTGCTCAAAAGATATATAAGCAGCAAACTGAAAAAGGCTTTAGAACAATAATCATAAAATTAATCGCTGGGCTTGAAAAAAGCATAGGCGACATCAAAGAAACTATGGCTACAAGCAACATGGAGCATAAAAATAGGCATGATGAATTAAAAAATGCGGTAAATGAGATACATAATAAACTGGAGGCGTCCAATGCACGGATTGAAGAGGCAGAAAGGAGAATAAGTGATTTAGAAGACACCATTATAGAAAAAGAGGAAAATGAGAAAAAAAGAGACAAACTGATCCAGGAACATGAAAGAGGAGTTCGAGAGTTCAGCGATAGAATCAAACGCAAAAATATGCGTATCATAGGAATCCCAGAAGAGGAAGAGAGAGGGAAAGGTGCTGAAGGAGTCTTGGAACAAATTATAACAAACAACTTTCCCAAACTGGAGAGGGAAGTAGAAGTTGAAATTCAAGAGGTACAGAAAACTCCCCTCAGACATAATTTGAATAGATCTTCTGGAAGACATCATAGTGAAAATGGCAAAATATAAGGACAAAGAGAGAATACTGAAAGCAGCTAAGGAGAAAAGGGCCCTAACATACAAAGAGAAAAATATCAGAGTAGTGACAGACCTATATACTGAAACTTTGCAGGCCAGAAAGGAATGGCAGGAGACCTTCAATGTGATGAACAGAAAAAATATGCAGCCGGGGCGCCTGGGTGGCTTAGTCGATTAAGCGTCCGACTTTTGCTTAGGTCATGATCTCACGGTTCGTGTGTTCGGGCCCCAAGTCGGGCTGTGTGCTGACTGCCAGCTCAGAGCATGGAGCCTATTTCAGAGTCTGTATCTCCCTCTCTCTCTGACCCTCCCCTGCTCACACTGTCTCTCTCTCTCATAGAAATAAATAAAAATATTTTAAAAAAAGGAAAAAATATGCAGCAAAGGATCCTCTATCCAACAAGCCTGTCATTCAAAATAGAAGGAGAGATAAAAGTCTTTCCAAAAAACGGAAATTGAAAGAATTTGCCCCCACTAATCCAGCCCTACAAGAAATCCTAAGAGGTACTCTTTGAGGGAATGGTTGCAAGGATCAAAGATACCAGAGACACCACCACAAACATGAACCACACAAAAGACACAAAGACTCTAAACCTACATATTTCAATAAAAACACTATGTAAATGGGCTGAATGCTCCAATAAAAAGATATATGGTAGCAGAATGGAAAAAAAATAACAAAATCCTTCTATTTGCTGCCTACAAGAAATGCATTTTAGACTGGAAGATACCTTCACATTAAAAGTAAGGGGACCGAGAAATATATATCATGCTACAGGAAATCAAAAGAAAGCCGGAGGAGCTATACTTATATTAGACAAACTGGACTTTACTTTAAAGACTATAACAAGGGATGAAGAAGGGCATTACATAATAATTACAGGGTCTATCCATCAGGAAGAACTAACAATCATAAATGTCTATGCACCGAATATGGAAGCACCTAAATACTTAAAACAATAAATCACAAACAGAAACAATCTTATAGATAAGAATGAGCTAATAGCAGGGGCCTTTAATACTCCACTTACAGCAGTGGATAGGTCAATCAGATACAAAATCACTAAGGAAATAATGGACTTGAATGACACATTGGACCAGATGGATCTGACAGATATATTTAAAACTTTACATCCTGAGGCCTGGGAATTCACTTTCTTCTCAAGTGCGCATGGCATATTCTCCAAGATAGATCACATACTGGGACATAAAACAAACCTCAATAAATATAAAAGAATTGAGATCCTACCATGCACACTCTCANTATACTTGCAAATCGAATCCAACAGCACATAAGAATTATCCACCAAGTCAAGTGGGATTCATTCCTTGGTTACAGGAATGGTTCAATATTTGCAAATCAATCAATGTGATCCATCACATCAACAAAAGAAAAGATAAAAACCATATAATCCTGTCGATAGATTCAGAAAAAGCATTTGACAAAATACAGCATCCCTTCTTAATAATGACTCTAGAGAAAGTCGGGATAGAAGGAACCTAGTTATACATCATAAAAGCCATCTATGAGAAGTCTTCAGCTAACATCATCCTCAATGGAAAAACTGAGAACTTTCCCCTGAGATCAGGAACACGACAGGGATGTCCACCCTCACCACTGTTGTTCAACCTAGTGCTGGAATTCCTAGCATCAGCCATCAGACAACACAAGGAAATCAAAGGCATCGAATTGGCAAAGAAGTCAAACTTTCACTTTTCACAGACGACATGATACTCTACATAGAAAACCCGACAGACTCCACCAAAAGCCTACTAGAACTGATCCAAGAATTCAGCAAAGTTTCATGGTACAAAATCAACGTACAGAAATCAGTTGCATTTTTATACACCAATAATGAAGCAACAGAAAGAGCAATCAAGAAACTGATCCCATTCACAACAGCACACAAAAAAAAAAAACATAAAATACGGAATAAGGAATACACTTAACCAAGGATACAAGAGATTTGTATGCTGGAAACTATAGAAAACTTATGAAGGAAATTGAAGAAGACACAAAGAAATGGAAAAAATTCCATGCTCATGGATAGGAAGAATAAATATAGTTAAGATGTCATTACTACCTAAAGCACTCTACACATTCAATGCAACCCCAATCAAAATTGCACCAGCATACTTCTCAAAACTAGAACAAACTATCATCAAATTTGTATGGAACCACAAAAGACCCCAAATAGCCAAAGTAATACTGAAGAATAAAACCAAAACGGGAGGTATCACCATCCCAGACTTTAGCCTCTACTACAAAGCTGTCATCTTCAATACAATATGGTATTGGCACAAAAACAGACACATAGACCAATGGAATAGAATTGAGAACTCATTGCTGACCCAAAGATATACAATCAACTAATCTTTGACAAAGCAGGAAAGCATATCCAATGGAAAAGACAGTCTCTTTAACAGATGGTGTTGGGAGACCTGGACAGCAACATGCAGAATAATGAAACTAAATCAATCCCTCACACCCATACACAAAAATAAACTCAAAATGGATAAAGGACCTGAATGTGAGACAGGAAACAATCAAAACCCTTGAGGAAAAAGCAGGAAACAACCTTCTTGATCTCCACCGCAGCAACTTTCTTATTTGACACATCCTCAAAAGCAAGGGAATCAAGAGCAAAAATAAACTATTAGGACCTCATCAATATTAAAAGATTCTCACGGCAAAGGAAACAATCCATGAAACTAATAGGCAACCAACGGAATGGGAAAAGATAGTTGCAAATGACATATCTGACAAAGGGTTAATACCCAAAATCTATGGGGAGCCTGGGTGGCTTAGTCGGTTAAGCGTCCGACTTTCTCTTAGGTCATGATCTCGCGGTTTGTGGGTTCGGGCCCCGCATTGGGCTCTGTGCTGACTGCCAGCTCAGAGCCTGGAGCCTGTTTCAGAGTCTGTGTGTCTCCCTCTCTCTCTGACCCTCCCCTGCTCACACTGTCTCTCTCTCCCAGAAATAAATAAAAAACATTTAAAAAAAATATCCAAAATCTACAAGGAACTCACCAAACTCCACACCTGAAAAACAAACATCCCAGTGAAGAAATGGGCAGAAGATATGAACAGACACTTCTCCAAAGAGGACATCCAGATGGCCAACAGACACATGAAATGATCCTCAGTGTCCCTCCTCATCAGGGAATTACAAATCAAAACCACACTGAGATATCACCTCATGCCAGTCAGAGTGGCTAAAATAAGCAAATCAGAGAACTCTAGATGCTGGCGAGGATGTGGAGAATCGGGCACCCTCCTACACTGTTGGTGGGAACGTAAACTGGTGCAGCCCCTCTGGAAAACAGTGTGGAGGTTCCTCAGGAAGTTCACAATAGAACTCTCCTATGACCCAGCAATTGCACTGCTAGGAATTTCTTCAAGGGTTATAGGAATGCTGATGCATAGGAGCACATGTACCCCAATGTTCATAGCAGCACTCTCAACAATAGCCAAACCATGGAAAGAGCCTAAGTGTCCATTAACGGATGAACGGATCAAGAAGATTTGGTTTATCTATACGATGGAATACTACATGGCAATGAGAAAGAATGAAATCTGGCCATGTGTAGTAACATGGTTGGACTTTGAGGATGTTATGCTGAGCAAAATAAGTCAGGCAGAGAAGGACAAATATCATATGTTTGCATGTATAGGAGGATTAGAAGGAGCTTAACAGAGGACCATGGGTTAGAAGAAAGGGGATATAGTGGGGGAGAGGGAAAGAGTCAAACCATGAGATACTCTTATATATAGAGAACAAACTGAGGACTGATGTGTTTGGGGGGGGGGGATATGGGGGAGATGTACATGGAGGATGTCACTTGCTGGGATGAGCACTGGGTGTTATATGGAAACCAACTTGACAGAAAACAATTTGTAAAAAAAATAAAAACTTTAATATCCACATATACCTCATGGCTGCCATATTAGACAATGTTGATACAAAACATTTCCATCATTATAATAATTTTTATTGGTAATGCTGATATAAAATAATAGTTGTCAACTAGGGCATTTGGTAATGCCTGAAACATTTTTGGTTTTCACTAGCAGTATATTTGGTATTCTACTGGTATCTAGTGGGTAGAGGCCTGGGAGCTATTAAACAGCCTATAGTACACAGGACAAGTCCAAATAACAAAGACTCAGCAGTCCAAAATGTCAGTAATTATTATGGTGGGAACTCTACCTTAGAATTTATTTTCTTGTGAGGTGTGAGGTAGATAGCTTGTGTTTTGCTTTGTTTTGTTTTGTTTTGTTTTTATCCGATTATCCAATTGACTACATACTCAATTATTTTCCTCTGGTTCTTGGTTAAGCTTAAGCTAGAGATTTTTTTCTTCCCTTACATGGTGGACACAGTCTTATTACCTTGTTAATTAAGATACTATTATTTTTAAATTGACTTCTCTCTTATTGCAGATTCTTTGACTCTGCATGTAAGACAACCCCATGTTCCCAGTTCATCTTAGTTTCAAATTCAAGCTAAGTGTTGTTTGATGAAAGGCATTATGAAAGTAATTACTCCTATCTCTGAAAGGCCAACCTTATCACATTTTTATCCCTTAATCCTATGGGTCTCACTCAGCATTTGGTGTCTAGAAAGCAATAAGGAAGAAGAGAGAGGAGACCAGTGAGATTGGAGAAAAGATGAGGCAGACAAAGCAGTGTGTGTGTGGTACAGATGTGGTGTTTTAGCTCCGGTATCTACACTTGATCTACAAGTGTGATTTATCGTCCTCATCTTTTAATGTATAAGATAGTTGTTAATGGGGTTGTCCCGTCCTTGCAAGCTTTCCCATTCTAAGGGTCTGAACTGCCATGTGCAGAAGGCGTTTGGAGGCAGGAGGCAAGCGGTAACTTAGGTAGTGAGACTTGTGGAAACTCAGGCTGTGCAGGCCTCGATCTAGTGCTACAAACCATGAGAGGCTGGGAGAGGTGTGAAGATGGCTACTGTCCCCTAAGAAACTCAGTCCGAAATCCATGGGATGGGCTTCAGGTTTCCTATCCTTGAAATCTTGGCTCTCTTCCTGGCCCACACAGTGCATGAGAAATACCTCACCTCCCCAGAGGTCAGACCTATATTTCCTATCCAAGGAGAAGGATGTTTTGAGAAACATCTCCCTATTCACAATATTATCTTGTGTTTGATGCAATTAGAAGGGACAGATTTGAACTGATCTTTTCATACATGCATTTTGCAGATAATAATGAGCTGGATGAAATTGATAGGTTTGCCAAGGTCAGGCCTCTCATTGTCCGGATGAATTGCAATTTCCAGAAGCACGCACCCTTAGAAGAGTTCTACAGCTTTGGTGAGTCCATGTGTGAATACTTTGGGCACCGGGAATCTAAGCAGCTGCCTGCGGGGAAACCCATGCGACTGGGCTACAAGACCTGGTGAGGGACAACCAGCAGGGGTTATCTGGTGTGGTTTGAGCCTTCACAGGGCACATTGCTCACCAAGTCAGTCAGGGGCTTGGACTTAGGAGGCAGTATGGTGGTAAAATTTGTGGATGCTCTTCAGGAGCGTGGCTGTCTGCCATACCACATATTTTTTTGACAAAGTTTTTACAAACGTCAGACTTGTGTCTATTTTGAGGAAAAAGAGGATGAAGGCCACAGTAACTTTTCATGAATATAAGACTGAATGATGTCCCCTCAAAAATCCCCCCCGCAAAAAAAAAAAACTTCAAGAAAATGAAGAAAGGTTCATTTGATTATAAAGTTGATGAGAGTGAGTAGATCATCGTATGCCACTGGCATGATAGCAGTGTGGTCAACATCTGCTCCAATTCTATGGGCATAGAGATAGTGAAGCTGGCCAGCCATCATTCAGAATAACCGAAACATGTACCCAAGTCCATCAACCATCCCTAGTGAAACTGTACCAGGAAAAGGTGGGGAGTATCAGCTGGATGGACCAGAACATTTCCAAGTACAAGGTGAAGATCTAGGCACGAAGTGGTACTCAAGTCTTATTGGAGCTGACCTCAGCAATGCATTACAGTTACACAGGATCTGCAGCTATGATTCCAAAGTGGACCTTCTGACCTTCCAGAGATACGTGGCCTGTGTGTACCTGGAGAACAATATGACAAGGGAAGTGAAGTGGACAGCTGGAAACTGAGAGCCCCTTTGGCATGATTGGCAACTGGGTCATCACCAGGACAAGAAGATCCAGTGTGCCCTCTGACATTAATGTGAGAAATACCATTAAGAGTGTCTATGCCAAGTGTTTCAGGAAGTACCACATACAGTGATGTACAATCGGGAGAGAGAGCCCTGTGGATTTTTCATTTATAATGAGATATTGACAGCTGATTTCATATAACAGAAAGAGCACTTGTGTTTTATTTCTGTCGGAAAAAAGAGACCTCAATCCCTAATGACTTGATTTTGTATTTTCCTCCTACTTCATTATTATATTTTTATTGTCTTTTATGTTGCCTACATGCAACATAAATTAATATTTATATTAGAAATATTTTTAAATATATAGATTATACTGTCATTTACTTCAACTCATAGGCCCTTTTTTTCTTTTCAAACTTTGATTTAAATTCCAATTAGTTAACATACAGTACAATATTGGTTTCAGGAGTAGAATTCAGTGATTCATCACTTACATATAACACCCAGTGCTCATCATAAGAAGGGCCCTGTTAATACCCATCACCTATCTAGCTCATACTCCACCCACCTCCCTCCACCAACTCTGTTTTTTCCTCTATCTTTAAGAGTCTCTTATGGTTTGTTTCCCTTTCTTTTTCTCTTTTTTTCCTCCTCCAGCCCCCTCCAATATGTTCACCTAGTTTGTTTCTTAAATCCCACATATGAGTGAAATCATATGGTATTTGTCTTTCTCTGATTGACTTATTTTGCTTAGCATAATACATTCTAGTTGTATTCAGGTTCTGGCAAATGCCAAATTTCATTCTTTTTGATGGCTGGGTGATCTTCTATTGGAAAGTATATACATGTGGAATCCATTTCTATAAATAATATGAGTTTGCCTCATTACAAGATATACATATACATTTATATACATATAGATGTAGATATAGATATATAATTTTCCTACTGATTTAAATTCTACCTTTGTAAATTTCTGAAATATGGAGGGGGGAGAGGTATAGAAGCATAGAAAATATTTTATTTAGAAAATCTAATGGTATGTATTCCAGAAAAATAAAATAGATACATATGAAAATTTCAGCCTATCAAAAATCAGAGAAAGCAAGTTGAATATCACTCTGTTTTATTTTATTTTATTTGGGAAGGAACTTTCTACAACAGCACAGATTTAATAGGAGCACATCAACATATTCAGCTGTGTAAAAATAAATTGATGTTCATTATCAAAGTTAAAATGCAAATAAATTTAGAAAATATATTCTAAACTATTACATTTACAGTAATATCATCAGGATATAAAGATCACATAAGCACCTACATGGCAAGAGTAAAATGTGCAATGTTATATAAAATAAATGATGGAAGAAAAAACACAAATGACCAGTTAATATATGTAAGAGGCTCCACTTTGGTGGCAATAAAATTCAAAGAAAAGCAATTACTGGATATCTTTTTTATTACTATTTTTATTTTATTTTATTATTTTATTTATTTCTGAGAGAAAGAGACAGCATGAGCAGGGGAGGGTCACAGAGAGAGGGAGATACAGAATCTGAAACAGATTCCAGGCTTTGAGCTAGCTGTCAACACAGAAGACGATGCGGGGGTTGAACCCACGAACCATGAGATCATGACCTGAGCCAAAGTCAGACGCTTAACCAACTGAGCCACCCAGGTGCCCCAATATTTTTTTTTTTTAAATAAAATGCATTTGTTAATCATACACCATTATTGTTGGTGTAGGTGTAGAAAGGTGGCAGATTAATACAGCACCTGAGGGAGTGTAAATCTGTACAGCCTTTCTGAAGGCAATTTAATAAAGGGTATCCAAAACCCCCAAAACTGATCATACTAATAAAATAAACAGATGCTTAATCCATAGTAATCTAAATAAAAAAGGAGGTAGAAGGAACATACCCTCTCTTCAGAAGAATCTCAGTTAATATAGAAGAAAGGATGGAATCAAAATACTATTTAGCAAACACTACAGCAATAATTTTGCTGGCAAGAACCATCAGTGGATGATAAAGTTAGCAGGACAAACCATTCCCACACAAAATAGATATTACTTACATTTTTAAAATGTTTGTTTATTTTTGAGAGAGACACACACACAGAGTGCATGTGGAGGAGGGTCAGAGTGGGTTCCAGACGCTGAGATGTTAGCAAAGAACCTGATGGGAGACTTGAATTCAGTGAGATCAGACCTGAGCTCAAGTCGGATGTTTAACCGACTGAGCCTCCCAGGCACCCAAAAAGGGGGAAAAAAAACAATAGTATCTTCTCAGTGGAGAAATCAGACAAGTACTACCTCAACAAAAGCAATCAAAGTTAATACCACCAGTAGTGAGATATACAGACATGGCATGTCCCTCTCCCTATCCCCCAAGTATGTTACACTGTGGTATTTCTGCCCTGAATTTAAAAACTGAATTCTAAATCATGAGAAAACATCAGGAAAAATGCAAAATGAGGGACATTCCACAAAACAGTTAGCTAATACCCTCTCAAAAGGTAAAAGCTGTAAAAACAAAAAACAACAACAAAAGAAACAACCAAGAATAAGGAACTTTCCAAAATTAGAAGAGACAAAGACAAAATGCAATGCCTGGTCTTGGCCTGGGTTCCACCAAAATGGTTTCCAGAAAGGAAATTAATGGTAAAATTGATAAAACTTAGATAAGGTCTGTGGACTAGGTAATACCATTTTATAACTATTAATTTCCTGGCTTTGGTACTCTACTATGTTTATGCAAATTGTCATCATCTGGGAAAGATGAGCATAAGAAACCATCTGTACTTAAACTTACTGGAGGTATACTTCCAAAAAGAACATTAAAAAGATGTTGTCACTTCTGATGTACTAGACAATTTACAATGTTTTTCCTAAGGAGTTTGTTGAGCAACCTCATTATATTTTTTAGTTTTTATCTCTGACATAATGATCCAAAAATATTAGAAGGTACTTACCAGGTATTGTTTACCTTACTGATGATCCAAATAAATTAATTGAAATCATTGTGAAAACACTCTAAAACTCCTAGAAGCTATGGAATGGACAGTTGTGACTCCTCCTTTAAGAGCTGAAGAAAGAAATATTGCTACCGGGATAGTCTAGGTTGTAATAGATGTAGGAGAATGTGCAGTCTGTGAATGGGTCATACCTCCTTATTTCTTTTCATACTTAAAATTTTGGATGAAAAGTGAACATTTTAAATAATATAGTGTGAGATATTTGGAAATCAGATCTTTTACTGCCTCTAGGGTTGTTTGTTGCAGTTGTTATTGTTATTTGCTTTATGAAACTTTTTTGGATTAATTTTGTAAAGTCGTTGTTGTTGTTGTTGTTGTTGTTTTGGTTTTGCCATATGTGGCCAATGAAGTCTCTGCTCAGTGATCTCATTGGTCAGCTAATGCTTTATAGGGTTTTCTTTAAGTGTCTGTAACTAAGTCCCTCAGTCTTTGTTGTGAGCCTCAGTTTGCATGTTGTTACATGCCTTCAATATTGTATCAGGCAGTGTACAAATCCACTTCAGCCTTATCTTGCCGCTTGTATTAAGCCTCAGTATTAGCTTAGGAGCTTCTTGTGTAATTCCTGAGCAAGCACACAGATCTGGGAATGTGCACAGCCCTGTGAATGCACATGGGCTTAATTCCCAGGAATATGTTAGCTCTTTTCAAACTCTGCTATGGACATCTCATTACTCATGTTTTCTTTTTCTTTTATTTTTTTTTTAATTTTTTATTTATTTCTAGGACAGAGAGAGAGACAACGTGAGCAGGGGAGGGTCAGAGAGAGAGGGAGACACAGACTCTGAAATTGGCTCCAGGCTCTGAGCTGGCAGTCAGCACAGAGCCCGACGCGGGGCCCAAACCCACGAACCACGAGATCATGACCTAAGCGAAAGTCGGACGCTTAACCGACTAAGCCACCCAGGCGCCCCATTCATGTTTTCTTTTTAAACATTTTGTTTAGTCAATCCCTTTCCCCTCCCACCAATTATTGTATGTTATTTTAGAAAACCATGGTGTTCAACAATAGCTTTTTGATTTTTGTTTCCAAATGCTCCTGAGGCCTATTTGTACCAGATGAGTACTGACGCAGATTAGTTAAAAAAAAAAAAAAAAAAAAGCAAAATT
>NW_027527822.1:691394-721502 GCF_008692635.1 Crocuta crocuta
GCCATACTCCTAGTTGGGTCTTCTAGGAGATCCACAAACCAATTAAATATGATAATTATCTGGGGATGAGGCCTTGGAGGAAATCCAACTTTGTCTCGCCCCTCCATTGGCTTCTCAGCCCCTGTTTTACATCATCATTGCAGGCCATTGCTATTCTTTTATTTTTAATAGTTTATTGTCAAGTTAGTTTCCATATAACACCCAGTGCTCATCCCCACAGGTGCTCTCCTCCATGCCCATCACCCCCTTTCTCTCCACCCCACCCCCATCTGCCCTCAGTTTGTCCTCGGCATTCAAGAGTCTCTCATGGTTTGCCTCCCTCCTCCCCCACTATATCCTCCCTTCTTCTCCCCCATGGTCCTCTGTTAAGTTCCTCCTAATCCTCCTATACATGCAAACATATGGTATCTCTCCTATTCTGCCTGACTTATTTCGCTCAGCATAACACCCTCAAGGTCCATACATGTTGCTACACATGGCCAGATTTCATTCTTTCTCATTGCCATGTAGTATTCCATTGTATAGATAAACCACACCTTCTTGATCCATTTGTCAGTTGATGGACAGGCCATTGATTTTCAAGAAGGAAAGATAGGAACAGATAAGTTAAAAGTTCACAGTGTTTGCTAACTTTACTTAGATTCACTCGTTTTTATTTAATACATGGTCCTTGTATTACTAAAGCCTTTCTTTAATTTCCAGAATTCTGAAAAAATTGATTCTGGAAAACTTTTCAATGTTGTTATTGCTTTTATGTGGATAACATTTATCTTCAGGAGTCCTTCATCTGTCATTTTTTTCTAACATTATAGTACCTTCATTTTTGACAAGTTTTGCTGCATATATATTTCTTGGCAAGTTTAATTTCTGAAATCTGAAGATATTTGTCCATTGCCTTCTCTTTACACTGTTTTTGATGTCTCTTATAATTCTTACTATTTTGGTTCTATACATAATATGTTTTTCTTCTTTCTCAGTGCTTTAAGACTGTCTTTTTATCACTGATTTTAAGCAATTTTATTATGATGTCCCTTACAGTTTTCTTCACCTTTCTTCCAGTTGCTTGGGGTTATTTAAGCCTCTTGGGTTTTGTTTACGTGTATTGTTTAATACTCTCCTCTGAACTATCAGCAGCTTCTTGTTTTTTAGATAATAGATGAGGGGTATTGGCATGGGATTGTAGTATTAAAGAAAAATATATATTGTTTTACCCTCTGGAGATGAGTGGTTTTGGTGGCTAGAGATTTAAAAGTGATTGGACAAAGAAGGGGCTCAGTATACTGGTGGTCAAAAATGATTAGCCAGAGTTATGTTCCTGTGCTTGGGGTGGGGTGGGGGGTACTTGTAGGGTTGGGAGGAAGATCAAGTATTAAAGAAATACAAAACCTGAAACTTCGATAATTTCCATTAGGGGTATCTTCAGATGTGAACTTCAGAAGGATACTAATTTCAAAGAAATCATGCATCTCTTTCAAGGTACAGATATAAACAGTGATATGCTGGTAAATTAGCTCTCAAAAACAAATTCCTAAAATGAAATAAACAGACTCCCTTATTGGTAGTGTTTGTTAATTACCATGGTTTAAACATTTCTACTATGGCCAGTTTTAAGCTACTAATAGTTTAACAACCAACTTTCAAATTACTGAAAATTTGGGACACTTGGGTGGCTCAGTTGGTTAAACATCCTATTTCAGCTCAGGTCATGAGCTTGAGCCCCACATTGGGCTCTGTGCTGACAGCTCAGATCCTGGAGTCTGCTTCAGATTCTGTGTCTTCCTCTCTCTCTGCCCTTCTCCTGATCATGCTCTCTCTCTCTCAAAAATAAATTAACATTAACATTTTTTAAAAAGACTGTTTAAAAATTATTGAAAATTTAACAATTGAGTCTCATGATTCAGTATGACCCAGCCCCAGAATACTGGTAGTGGAATATATGACATACACTATGAACTTTAGGGAAAATAAGCCAATTATAACCTAGTGCACTGTGAGAATTTTACCAAGACTTGAGAGCCAGGAATAATTCAGCAGACAGAGGAGTCAAAAGGAAACATCTAGTAAGTAACATGTCAAAAAAAAAAAAAGTGTTCCACAGCATGTTTGAAGACTTCCTCTGCATTGAGAAGTTGGAGGTTGCCTTGGAGATGGTGGTGGATGAAGCTAGTGCAGGCAATGAGGCACAGGTTGCATGAAGATGAATTTTTAATTACTTTTCCAGTGATAAAAACAACTTGGATGAGGGGCGCCTGGGTGGCTTAGTCGGTTAAGCGTCCGACTTTCGCTTAGGTCATGATCTCGCTGTTCGTGGGTTCGAGCCCCGCGTCGGGCTCTGTGCTGACTGCCAGCCCAGAGCCTGGAGCCTGTTTCAGAGTCTGTGACTCCCTCTCTCTCTGATCCTCCCCTGCTCACGCTGTCTCTCTCTCTCTCCTAGAAATAAATAAAACGTTAAAAAAAAAACAAAACAACTTGGATGGAAGATGAGTGGAAGTGAGGATGCAAAGAAGTCCTTAGAATATAGTTCTGGAAAATGAAATCTGCATTGACTATTTTATTTCCTGGTTTATGTCTGAGCCTTAACAAATTTCACCTGAAAACTCATGGAAAAGGGGGAAAAGTTAGTGTTTATTGGTATGAAAACCAGAGTCTGTGTATTTGTAAATTCTTGCAATTATTTTCCATTTTGTTAATATAAACTTTTCACTGACTCTATTAGCAATATTAAAATGTGTGAAACATTTTGAATGTGTGGAAAATTCCATTTTGCTTATTGTTACTAAGTAGATGCTTGGTTTGGAGAACACAGAAATCTAGGGTTGGAAGACTGGATAACCCCATGAACATGATAACATAGTTTTAATCTTAGTGAGAATCGTCCAGGTATGACAGAGGAATATCAGATACTCTTAAATTCCAACATGAAGGTGGGCTCAACTGAAAGAGACTGGAGAAGACTGGATATATCTGGTTTACATTTAGGTTCATACTTGGTGGGAAACTGAATGCGCAGAAGAGTCCATTTTGAAAGCAAGTTGGTGGCTTTCTCACTGTAACTCAGATGGCTTTGATTTGCATCTTCTTGCTGGTGTCATATGGAACAATTCTGAGAAACTCTGGTGTCAAATCTTTAGAAGAACGTCATTCACTGTTACATTAAATTAGTGAAAACATATCTAAGCAGCTCTGGCTATACAATGCTGGGAGGTAATTATAAAGTTAGAAAGATTCATTCAACTGACTGGATATGTTGCTTGCATAATAGGAAATATCCGCACAGTTGGAATCATTCAGCTTGTATTGCTAACTATATGAAGCATTAGAAAGTTAGCTCTTAGCATTACTTAGAGATTAGTATAGTGCCTAGTGAGAATTGAGGTAAGGTAGCACATAATATATTTCTGAAATAAGGAATATTATTTAAGGATTGGGATTCCAGTGAAAGGGTAAATTGCTTGGATTGTTTGTCTATATCCTTAACTAATAATATGGGAATTAATTAATATTAGGACATGAAAAAGTAATTTTCTAATCATATCATATAATAAAATGAAAATTATGAAAAGCCCCCGAATGTAAATGGTTATTTTCCTTAGAGTGAGGTATATAAGACTCAACTATATTGTTTCATAAAATATATAGAAATATAAAACTTATTTCAATGAATGAACATTCAAGAATGTTCTGTTTGCAACACTTTATATTTTTAAATTTATTTATTTAAATTTGAGTTAGCTAACATAGAGTGTAGTATTGGTTTCAGGGGTTGAACACGATGATTTATCACTTGTAAATAACACCCAGTACTTATGCCAACAAGTACTCTCCTTAATGCTCATCATCCATTTAATCCATGCTCCCACCCACCTCCCCTCCAGCTACCCTCAGTTTGTTCTCTGTATTAAAGGATTTCTTATGGTTTGCCTCCCTCTCTGTTTTTATCTTAATTTTCTTTCATTTTCCCTATGTTTATCTGTTGTGTTTCTGACTGAAATCATATATTACTTATCTTTTTCTGGCTGACTTATTTCACTTAGCCTAATACACTGTATAGATCCATCCATAATGTTGCAAATGGTAAGAATTCATTCTATTTGATCACCAAATTGTATTTACACATTAACACTAAAGTTGAGGTTTGGGGTGGGAAAGAGAAAATGACAAAAAATATTTGGAGAAAAAAATGGAAAAAATAATGAAAAAGACTATAAATGGCAAAAGAATTCAGAAAGGTCATCAAGAAAGGTCTACTGAAAGACATGGGAGACCTGAGCTGGGAGTAATCACAAGTAAAGATAGAGATATTGAGAAACAGATAAAAAGAGAGAGGAAAAAGTAGACGAGGGAGGTACAAAAGAAGAGAGGACATAGGTGAGGGTGGGAGTATTCACAGACTGTATAATGCATATTCCTGCTTTCCTTAACTTTGGGCTTCATATGGGTTTTTCATCTTTAAAATTTAAGAAGCCAAATAGCCACTAATTCTAACTCTTCCAATTCTTTGATCTGTAAATACTAAGGAATCGTCAGTGCAATAGTGTTAAAGTTACATGAGACCAGGATTTTCCCAGCTCTAGACTAGGTGGATACACAGCATTTTTTTCTTTGCAAGTCCAAGGTAGGCTTAGTTCAGTCTGACTTCAGATTATCGTATATGAGTTGGCTGATCTCATATGGGAGAAGAGAGACACAATTTCCTCAGAGGTTAAAAGGAAATAATCAGAATGAAAATATATAGAGAGTCTTCACATCCTATAGGTAAAATAATGGAACCCAAACCAAAGCAATAAAATGGGTTGTAATCACAACTTCTATCATATACAAAAGGGTCCGAGGGATGGGAGAGGGAGGATGGTTACATTACAGTAAAAATGTCTCAAGATGTGGAATCTAAATTATTCGTGAGAGAAAAAAGTAAAATACAGAAACTGAAATAGTTGGGTTAGAATAGGTAGAATTTAAGATTAATTTAATTATTATATTTAGTGATGAGACTTTGCTTTGTTTCCATATAACACCCAGTGCTCATCCCCACAAGTGCCCTCCTCCATGCCCATCATCCCCCATTCCCTCGCCCCCAAACCCATTAGCCCTCAGTTTGTTCTCAGCATTCAAGTGTATCTCATGGTTTGCCTCCATCCCTCTCCTCCAATTATTTCCCCCTCCTTCTCCCCACGATCCTCCATTAAGTTCCTCCTAATCTCCTATACTTGCAAACATATGGTATTTGTCCTTCTCTGTCTGACTTATTTCGTTCAGCATAACACCCTCAAGGTCCATCCATGTTGCTACACATGGCCAGATTTCATTCTTTCTCATTGCCATGTAGTATTCCATCATATAGATAAACCACATCTTCTTGATCCATTCATCCGTTGATGGACACTGAGGCTCTTTTCATGGTTTGGCTATTGTTGAGAGTGTTGCTATGAACATTGGGGTACACATGCTCCTACCCATCAGCATTCCTATATCCCTTGGGTAAATTCCTAGCAGTGCTACTCCTGGGTCATAGGGAGTCTATGGTTAATTTTTTTTTTTTTAGGAACCTCCATGCTGTTTTCCAGAGGGGCTGTACCAGTTTACATTCCCACCAACAGTGTAGAAGGGTGCTCGTTTCTCCACATCCTCGCCACATCTAGAGTCCTCTGATTTGCTCATTTTAGCCATTTGGACTGGCATGAGGTGGTATCTCAGTGTGGTTTTGATTTGTATTTCCCTGATGAGGAGGGATGCTATGCATCGTTTCATGTGTCTGTTGGCCATTTGGATGTCCTCTTTGGAGAAGTGTCTGTTCATATCTTATGCCCATTTCTTCACTGGGTTGCTTGTTTTTCGGGTGTAGAGCTTAGTGAATACCTTATAGATTTTGGATATTAACCCTTTTTCTAATATGTCATTTGTAACTATCTTTTCCCATTCCGTTGGTTGCCTATAAGTTTTATGGATTGTTTCCTTTGCCATGCAGAAGATTTAATATTGATGAGGTCCCAATAGTTTATTTTTGCTTTTGATTCTTTTGCTTTTGGGAACGTGTCAAATAAGAAATTGCTGTGGTGGAGGTCAAGGAGGTTGTTTCCTGCTTTCTCCTCCAGAGTTTTGATGGTTTCCTCACGTTCAGGTCCTTTATCCATTTTGAGTTTATTTTTGTGTGTGGTGTGAGAAAATGATCTAGTTTCATTCTTCTGCATGTTGCTGTCCAGTTCTCCCAGTACCATCTGTTAAACAGGCTGTCTTTTTTCCATTTGGATACTCTTTCTTGCTTTGTCGAATATTAGTTGTCTGTATACTTTTGGGTCCAATTCTGAGTTTTCAATTCTATTCCATTGGTCTATGTGTCTGTTTCTGTGCCAATACTGTACTGTCTTGATGATGACAGCTTTGTAGTAGAGGATAAAGTCTGGGATGATGATGCCTCCTGGTTTGGTTTTCTTTTTCAATATTACTTTGGCTATTCAGGGTCTTTTGTGGTTCCATAAAAATTTTAGGATAGTTTGTTCTAGTTTTGAGAAGTATGCTGGTGCAATTTTGATTGGGATTGCACTGAATGTGCAGATTGCTTTGGATAGTATTGACATTTTAACTATATTTATTCTTCCAGTCCATGAGCATGGAATATTTTTCCACTTTTTGTGTGTTCTTCAATTTCCTTCATAAGTTTTCTATAGTTTTCATCATACAGATCTTTTATATCTTTGGTTAGGTTTATTCCTATGTATTTTATGCTTTTTTGTGCAATGGTGAATGGGATCAGTTTCTTGATTTCACTTTCTGTTGCTTCATTTTTGGTGTATAAAAATGCAACCGATTTCTGTACGTTCATTTTGTACCCTACAACTTTGCTGAATTCTTGGATCAGTTCTAGTAGGCTTCTGGTGGAGTCTGTCAGGTTTTCTATGTAGAGTATCATGTCGTCTGTGAAAAGTGAAAGTTTGACTTCTTCTTACCAATTCTAATGTCTTTGATTTCCTTTTGGTGTCTGATGGCTGATGCTAAGACTTCCAGCACTATATTAAATAACTGTGGTAAGAGTGAACATCCCTGTCGTGTTCCTGATCTCAGGGGGAAAGCTCTCAGTTTTTCCCCTTTGAGAATGATGTTAGCTGAGGTCTTGTCATGATGGCTTTTATGATGTTTAAGTAAGTTCCTTCTATCCCGACTTTCTCAAGGGTCTTCATTAAGAAGGGATGCTGCTGTATTTTGTCAAATGCTTTTTCTGCATCTATCGACAGGATTATATGGTTTTTATCTTTTCTTTTGTTGATGTGATGGATCACATTGATTGATTTGCAAATACTGAACCATTCCTGTAACCAAGGAATGAATCCCACTTGATCTTGGTGGATAATTCTTATGCGCTGTTGGATTCGATTTGCAAGTATATTGTTGAGGATTTTTGCATCGTATTCGTCAAGGATATTGGATTGTGGTTCCCTTTTTTGGCTGGGATCTGTCTGGCTTGGGAATCAGAGGGATGCTGGCCTCATAAAATGAGTCTGAAGGTTTTCTTTCGATTTCTATGCTTTGGAATAGCTTGAGAAGAATGGGTACTAATTCTGTTTCAAATATCTGGTAGAATCCATCAGGGAAGCCATCAGGTCCAGGGCTCCTATTTGTTGGGAGATTTTTGATAACTGATTCGATTTCTTCACTAGTTATGGGTCTGTTCAGGTTTTCTATCTTTTCCCATGTGAATTTTGGTAGTGAGTGTGTGTTTCGGAATTTGTCCATTTCTTCTACGTTGTCCAATTTGTTGGCATATATATTTTCATAGTATTCCCTGATAACCGCTTGTATTTCTAAGGGGTTGGTTGTGATGAGACCATGTTCATTCATGGTTTTGTCTATTTGGGTGCTCTCTCGCTCTCTCTCTTTTTTGAGAAGCCTGGCTAGAGGTTTGTCAATTCTGTTTATTTTTTTAAATGACCAACTCTTGGTTTCATTCATCTGTTCAATTGTTTCTTTGGTCTCTATTTTGTTTATTTCTGATCTGATTTTTCTATTTCTCTTCTTCTACTGGGTTTGGGGTGCTCTTGTTCCTCTGCCTCTAGTTCCTTTAGGTGAGCTGTTAGATTTTGCACTTGAACTTTTTCTAATTTCATGAAATAGGCATGAAGTGCCATGGATTTTCCTCTTAGGACTGCTTTTGCCGCATCCCATAGTTTGAATTGTTGTATTTTCATTTTCATTTGTTTCCATATATTTTTAAATTTCATCTCTAATTGCCTGATTGGCCCATTCATTCTTTAGTAAGGTGTTCTTTAACCTCCATGTTTTTGGAAGTTTTCCAGACTTCTTCCTGTATTGATTTCAAGTTTCAAAGCATTATGATCTGAGAGTGTGCATGGTATGATCTCAATAATTTTATATTTATTGAGGACTGCTTTATGTCCCAGTATGTGATCTATCTTGGAGGATGTCCCATGCGCACTGAAACGGAAATGAATTCTATGGCCTCAGGGTTAAAGGTCTAAATATATCTGTCAGATCCATCTGGTCCAAAGTGTCATTCAAGTCCATTGTTTCTTTAGTGATTTTCTGTCTGGTTGATCTATCCATTGCTGTAAGCAGAGCATTAAAGTCCCCTACTATTGGCACATTTTTATCTATAAGGTTGTTTCTGTTTGTGATTAATTGTTTTAAATATTTAGGACCTCCCATATTCAGTGCATAGACATTTATCATTGTTAGTTCTTCCCGATGGATAGACCATGTAATCATTATATAATGCCCTTCTTCATCCCTTGTTATTGTCTTTAATTTAAAGTCCAGTTTGTCTGATATAAGTATAGCTACTCAAGCTTTCTTTTAACTTCCGGTAGCATGATATTTCTCCATCCCCTTACTTTTAATTTGAAGGTATCTTCCAATCTCAAATGCATTTCTTGTAGACAGCAAATAGATGGATTTTGGTTTTTTATCTATTCTGCTACCCTATGTGTTTCGATTGGAGCATTCAGCCCATTTACATTCAGTGTTATTATTGAAATATGTGGGTTTAGAGTCATTGTGTCCTTTGTGGGATTCATGCTTGTGGTGGTGCCTCTATTATCTTACATTCCTTGCAACACTTCCCTCAGAGTGTCCCCCTCAGGATTTCTTGTAGGGCTGGCTTAGTGGTGACAAATTCTTTCAATTTCTGTTTATTTGGAAAGACTTTTTTTCTCCTTTTATTCTGAATGACAGGTTTGCTGGATAGAGGATTCTTGGCTGCATATTTTTTCTGTTCATCACATTGAAGATCTCCTGCCATTCCTTTCTGGCCTGCCAAGTTTCAGTAGATAGGTCTGTCACCACTCTGATATTTTTCCCTTTGTATGTTAAGGCCCTTTTCTCCCTAGCTGCCCTCAAAATTCTCTCTTTGTCCTTATATTTTGCCAGTTTCACTATGATATGTTGTGTAGTTGATCGATTCACGTTACGTCTGAGGGGAGTTCTCTGTACTTCTTGAATTTCAACTTCCACTTCCCTCTCCAGGTTGGGGAAGTTCTCTGCTATAATTTTTCCAGGACTCCTTCAGCACCTTTCCCTCTCTCTTCCTCTTCTGGGATTCCTATGATACCGATATTGTTCCATTTGATTGTATTGCTGAGCTCTCGAACTCTTCTTTCATGTTCCTGGATCAGCTTATCTCTCTTTTTCTCAGTTTCTTCTTTTTCTATAGTAGTGTCTTCTAAATCACTTGTTCTCCTTTCTTCCTCTTCCATCCGTGATTGAACGCCTCCAGTTTTTATGTATGTCTTTTATCGCATTTTTTAATTCACCGTAACTATTTTTAAGCTACATATTGTTTGTAGCCATAGTTTCTCTGATGTCCTCCATGCTTTTTTCAAGCCCGGTGATTAATTTTATGATTATTGTTCTAAATTCTTGTTCAGTTATGTTGCTTATATCTGTTTTGAGCAGTTCGCTAGCTGTCATTTCTTCCTGGAGTTTCTTTGTAGGAGAGTTCTTCCGTTTTGTCATTTGGTTAGCTTTCTATCTCTTGATACTTTTTTAAATTTTTTTTAATGTTTTATTTATTTCTAGGAGAGAGAGAGAGAGAGACAGCGTGAGCAGGGGAGGGTCAGAGAGAGAGGGAGACACAGAATCTGAAACAGGCTCCAGGCTCTGAGCTGGCAGCCAGCCCAGAGCCCGACGCGGGGCTCGAACCCACAAACCGCGAGATCATGACCTGAGCGAAAGTCGGACGCTTAACCGACTAAGCCACCCAGGCGCCCCTATCTCTTGATACTTTTAAAAGCTTGTTGTACACTCGGGCCCTGCGAGTTCTGCTGTATTAAAGAGGGCTCTTTTGGGGGCGCCTGGGTGGCTTAGTCGGTTAAGCGTCCGACTTTCGCTTGGGTCATGATCTCGCGGTTCGTGGGTTCGAGCCCCGCGTCGGGCTCTGTGCTGACTGCCAGCTCAGAGCCTGGAGCCTGTTTCAGTCTGTGACTCCCTCTCTCTCTGATCCTCCCTTGCTCATGCTGTCTCTATCTCTCTCCTAGAAATAAATAAAAAACATTAAAAAAAAAAGAGAGGGCTCTTTTGACTATTCAGGGTCTGTGTGTTCAGGAAGTGTTCTTTGGATGGTGTCTCTTGGTTTCTCTTTTTGAGCGTTTGGTTATTTTGTTTCCCTAGCGGTAGTGGTTGGGACTCTTCACCATGTGTAGTTTGGCTTGTTTCTTGAGGCAGCCCTGGAAAAAGAAAGCAGACAACCAGAGAGGGAACACAAGTATACAAATGCACAGACGAAACCAATAAACACGCAAATTCAGGCTCAGGTAAAAACAGCTACTAAGAAAACAACTATCTGGAGGGGATGGGCATGGTTTGGTGTAGGCAGTTCTTGTCTCCACTGTGTCCACTGGCCTCCTTGAGGACCCTCCTCGTTGGTTGTGGGGAGAAGAATGGCGTCGCCCTAGTCCCTTCTCAACCAAGTGTTGCAAATCACTTCTTAGGGTCAGATCTCCTCTTCTGAGGATATAGCCAAGGTGAGCTGAGTTCTGTGCCCCAGGCTCTGCCTCATTTCCAGGTCCCAGCCTGCAGGCTTTATTATACCGCCTTGAACAGTCCAGCTGGTCGCTGCTCCCTGTTTTTGGAGGTTGAGTGGGGGGTGGGAGAAGTGTCACAGCCTCAGATCCACCAGGTTCAAGCAGGGATACAGCCCTAGTGCGTTCGCGGAACGTAGCAACTTCAGGTCCGCAGAGTCCGAGTAGTCGCAGCGGGCTGCAGCTGCTTCAGTGGGCCACTGTTGAGCATGCCACTGCCGCTTCTTCTGGTGCTGGGACCGCCTCTGCAGGCATTGCTGCCAGTTCACTGGGCTGCTGCTGCCGTGGATGGTGCTGGGCACGCTGAAGTTCAATTTTTCCTGGCTCCTTCTGGCACCAGGGCACCTACTTTCAAGTCAGCACCCCAGCCAGAGCTAAAAAACACTCTCTTTCCAAACCGAGGTTTTTCTCTTCTCCAGGGAATGTTCTTTGTGCAATCTCACCTCCTCTTTCCTTTCCCCTGAACTCACGGCAGCTCACCACCACTCGCAGGTCAATCACTCACCATAGCTGCCCACAAGATGGGTTTCCTCACCTCCCTCCGTGTCTCTGGGTCCCTTCCCGCTTTTATCTTCCCCAGTTCTCACTCACACACTTAGGAGGTTTCCTTCCCAGTGTACTATGTCTCTTTCTCTTCCCAAACTCCTGTGGCTCAGAGTCCTACGACTTCAGGCCTTCTCTATTTGAGAGATGAGTGCAGGCGAAATGTATGGAGCTCCCTACTTCTCTGCCATCTTGCCTCCCCCACGCCCCATTACAATTTTAATCATGAAAGACCAGAACTGAAACCTGGAAATCTAAGAACGGCTGATTTAGACTGAAGTAGAAATAGGTAATGGTTAACATTCATCTTATATTTGTGGTCTAATTTGAGGTTAGACAGCATCCCAACACCTTTATCAGAGCACACACAATCTCCTTGTTCCTCAGGCTGTAAATGAGGGGGTTCATTATGGGGGTGAGGATGGCACCAAGTATGAAGAGAAACTGGCCCATCTTGGGACTGTGATAAGAACTAGGCCTCATGTTGAGCAGCATGGCTGGACCAGAGTGGAAGCTTACCACAGTCAGGAGGAGGAACAGATGGCCAGTGATTTATTTCTGCCCTCCCAGGAGTTCATGCAGAGGATAGTAAGGAAGATGAGAACATAAGAAGACAAGATAAAGGACAAGGGAATGAGAAGCATCATAATGGTTGTCATTACTACGGCCTTCTCACAGGCCAATTTTAGAATGACCATGACCTCACAGAGGAAATGGGAAATCTCTCTGGAACCACAGATGGTGAAATAGATAGGATCCACTGTGTGTGCAAGTGATGTAAGGACACTCACATCCAGCAGATAGAAGTCATCTGCAGATGTATTTTCTGGTGTATGATCAGGGTGTATCTCAGAAGGTTACAAACGGTCACATACAGGTCAAAGGACCTGACGGCGATAAGGATACATTCAGCAACTACTAAAGTCTAGAAGAAAAAATGTCTGAGTTTCACAGGCAACCTGTGAGTTGTTTCTCTTCTCTGAGAAGTCAGTTGCCATCTTGGGCACAGTGGAGGAGATTAATGTCAGGTCCATGAGAGCCAGTTAGCTGAGCAGGAAAAAAGTGAATGTGTGGAAGTGAGAATCCATCTAGATCAGGAAAATAAGGATGAAGTTTGAGTTGTGAGCCACATTGTAGATCATAATGATGGCAGAAACAAGGATATTGACATGTTTTATACTAGGGAATAGGCTCAAAAGGATAAAATCATATTTGAAGTCTCATTTCTTTTATCCAAGTTTTTGGCTTGTTAGAAGTAGTCAACTCTGGGAACAAGTCCAATTAGGAGAAATTACAAAGATGTATTGGGTTCTGTTCCCCAAGTTCTTTCCTTTGTAACCCTTATCAGCATGAGTAGGCTGTGATATTTCTACAAATGACAGCATTTCAGCCAATTTCATGGATAAGTAGGTTATTTTATGTCCCCACCTATCTTCTTTACTTACAGAATATATTGCCCCCATCTGGTACATCCAGGTTGCATCTTGTACTGGTA
This sequence comes from Crocuta crocuta, assembly GCF_008692635.1. Classification (NCBI taxonomy): domain Eukaryota; kingdom Metazoa; phylum Chordata; class Mammalia; order Carnivora; family Hyaenidae; genus Crocuta; species Crocuta crocuta. The sequence continues at coordinate 704,460 of NW_027527822.1, forward strand.
TCTCAGAGCCAGTACTTTCACCTCCCCTCTCTTCTATGTCATTGTTGAAAGACCCCATTCCCCTCTCCCCCCTTAATGCTCTATCAGTGCCCTACTTTAACTTTTGAGAAGTATATAACATGTGTTCCATCCTCACTCAATAACCCAGTTTCCATTCTAATATGTTCTTATCACTATGCTAAATCTTAGAAAGACAAAGATGAATAAGGTATTATTTCTGATGCTAGAGACCTTTAACTCTATTGAAGAAGATGGCAATGACAAGAAAATAAGACACATGTTATATGGAAGAATATAGAAGATACAATGTATAATGGAGATGCAAAGTATTCTTCATTTTCAAAAGCTTGAGGAATTGCACGATGAATATCTAACCTCACATAGACTTTGTTTAAAAACAAAACCACAACCAAAAACTAAACCATCACATCTGTAGGCATTTAGAAGGAAAGATGTCTCAGAGGGACACCTGGGTGGCTCAGCTGGTTAACCATCTGACTCTTGATTTCAGCTCAGGTCATGATATACATTTAGGAGATCAAGCCTTGCATTGAACCACGCTTTGGTTTCCATGCTGAGGATGGAGCTGCTCAAGATTCTATCTCTTCCCATTCATATTCCCTCCCCCCTCAAAAAAAAAAAAACACAACACAGCGCATCTCAGAGAAAGTTACATGGTTTGTCCAAGCTCATAGCATTACTAAATGTTGAAGAGAAATGACCAAAACTCACATCCCAGAGGTTTTTCCAATTATATTTCAGATCCTTATTAAGTATATTCAAATAGAGCTGTTGTTAAATAAAGCCTTGTATTATTCTGCATTTTAAACTTTTTTTAATGTTTATTTATTTTTGAGAGGGAGACAGAGAGAGAAAGAGCTCACGTCAGGGAGGGCAGAGAGATAAAGAGAAAGACACAGAATCCAAAACAGTCTCCAGGCTCTGAGTTTCTGCATAGAGCCTAATGTAGGGCTCAAACTCACGAACTGTAAAATCATGACCTGGGCCAAAGTTGGAAGGTGACCTGTGAGATCATGACCTGAGCCACCCAGGCACCCCTGTGTTTTATTTATTAGGTTAATGGAAGCTGTTGTAATTGATAATCTTTGAATTCTCAGTGGTTTAAGATATTATCTTAAGATAATAGAATATTTTTGTCAGATGAATTCAAAAATAGCCTTTGCTTATGGACAGATAGCTCTCTTTTGAAAAGCATTTCAGGTACCCAGGCTCATGACATCTTGTCGCTCACCATCTTCAATAATGACTTCTAAAGTCATTTTCCTCATCTATATCAAGCATCCATGAGGCAGGATGTGGAAATGTTAATGAGCCGCCCTGGAAGTGCTGTATGAGGTTTCCCCTAATATTTCAGTCCAGTCACATAGCAATATGTCACTGCAGGGGAGGCTGGGAAGTATATTTGGCTTAGTGCACAGGGGAAAAGAGCAAATATATTTGGTAAACAGCTGCCATTTTCTGCACATCTAAATTAGTTTGCACAAAGCCTATTTGCTGGTTCACAGCAGGGACATTGTTTTGCATTCCTTTGCCACTTTACTTGAACATATGGTGGTGCTATCAGTATTTGTTTAATTGAACATACCTGCTACTCAGGGGAGCTGTTCCTCATTCCCCTTCCATGAATCTGATTCTTGGCCCTTTCAAAATAGAAGAGAGCTTTCTTTGGAGACTATATTAGTTTACCTACTGCTATATGACTATTATCTCAAGATAGTACAAACAGGTATTACCTCACAGATTTTCCCATCAGGAATCAGAGTGAAACTTAGCTGGGTGCCTCTGACTAAAGATTTCCCACAAAATTGTAATCAAAATGCTGGCTGGTGATACAGTTTCAGTTTCATCTGAATTCTTAACTGCGGGAGGATCTGCTTCCAGTTTCACTCAGATGTTATCAGCAAGGTTCAGTTCAGTCCTCCGGAGCAGATGGCTTTAATTTCTTGCTGGCTGTTGGCTGGGAGCTTCTCTCACTTCCTTGATTTTCCACGGGGTATCTCATAACATGGTAGCCAACTTCCTTCAAGAAAGACGGGAGGGACAAAAAAGAGGGAGAGAGGAGGAGAATGAGAGCGAGATGGAAGTCACAGTCTTTTTGTAACCTAATATTAGAAGTAATAAGTGATAAGATTTATCCCTTCCTCTAAAGGAGAATACACAAGGTCATGAATACTGGCAGACAGGGATCATTGGTGCCAGATGCTTACCTATCACAAGTGCATGGTATTTTTGTCAAAACTTTGAATTTTAGAGTTAAAATGTACCTTCAAAAATCCACTTTACTCTAATCACCGGTAATTTTGTTTTGCTCCCTGTTATTTTAGTGATGAAGGAATTACGGTTTTTAAAAGTTGAATAGTTAGTCCCAGAGCATTCAGCTAGTTGAAAATGAAGAAACTATACCTAGGTCCACTATTATTTTGATTTTCTTGACTCCTTGCAGAACTTTACATTATTCCTTGAGTTATTTTTAATTTACTTTCTATAATTCTTTTACTTCTAGAATGCTTAGGGGACAGTAGTCATTCTAAACATACTGTAAACCTGCATGCACTCTCTCATGAATAATAACTGAAGAAATGTTTAGAAAACCAGTACTATAACCAAATTTAACTTTTAAATTATTAGCCTGTTATAGTTTACATGTGGATTTTTTATCACCTAGACCATACGTTAAATATGAATGTATTTCAGTTTTATATACTTATAAATTTCATATATGCATTAAATTTTTAAAATGTCCACTCATTTAAATGTGCAACCCTTAAACTTTGAAGAAAGATTTGAAAATATATGTTTCTTATTTTGGGGTATTTCCATGTCTTGATAGATTGTTTTGATAGCTATCTTCTTTATAATGGTCCAGCAAATGGATAATTTCTGTTGGGCTACAATGGCACATGACCATCAGAGCCAGATTAGAAGAGTCAGTCAGTCATCGTGGTTGCCTTTTAGGGTAGATTCTGCTGCTTGGTATAAACGTGAGTTAATGGCCTGTTCTCCAACTTTTCTTTTCCTGCATTGTACCCCTTGATTTGCCACATGTGTAAATGCAGATCTTTGTTTCCCAAAGCTCTCAGTAAAAGCAATGTAGTAAGCAGACTTATTAATCAGAATAGAATGTGCTTAACCTTTAGGGTTTCTGATGATTTCACGTGACAGTGAATTTTTGGATGATGATGTGACCAAGGGTGTTCATCCTGAGACCTGTCCCATTTCAAACATTGCCTTGTTGGTGAATTACTTTTAATTCTGGAATGGTTTGGTGCCTTCTTGCTCTAACAGTCTGTTCCTTATTAAACATTTCCCAGCAAAGGATATGGTATATTCATGCCTTATGATCTAACAGGTTGTTCTCTATGAGGACAGGAAATATTTCCACAGGAAATGAAGTTGAAAGTCAAAGACAGATCTCTGTGTGCTTGGATAGCTTAAGTTGGTTGAGTGTCTGACTCTTGATTTTGGCTCAGGTCATGGTCTCACAGTTTGTGGGAGTGAGCCCCACACTGGGTTATGTGCTGGGATTGTGGAGCCTGCTTGGGATTCTCTCTCCTCTCTTTTCTCTCTGTCCCTCCCCCACTTGCACAGGCCCCCTGTGCTCTCTTGCTCTTTCTCGAAATAAATAAATGATTTTTTTAAAAAGACAGATTTCTGAAGAAGTCACTGTTGAACTCAGGAACCAACTGGGAGAAACAGATTGTGAAAGCATTCTTGGTACCCATCCACACAAAACAAAATCAGCATCTCTCTTTCCAGGCTCTCTTAATTCATTTGTTAATTCTTTATTCACGCACTTATTGAGTTTGATTCCATATACCAAATAAAGTCACATGTTTAGTTTCCAAAAAATATTTCAATCTTCCTTTCTCTCATTTAAAATTTTAATCTTCTACTCACCATTCCTCTCTGTTTTCTTTTCTTAGTTAGCGATCAATTCTGTTACAATTTTTCTATACTTCACTGAGGGACCTCCCCTCAAATTCTTTTACATTGTTTCTCTCCTGTCACTGGAAAATCAAATCCTAATTTCCCTGATAGTTTCAAGAAAGAGAAAAAATATATATTTGTACAGAAAAGCTATCAGTGGCATAAAAGGAGGTGAGCTTTGCCATTTCCAAATTATTAGCGAACAATAATGGATGGGACATCTATTTTCCTTTATACAATGTTACAATTCACATGCAGAAACACAATTCATGGCTACTTCTAATGGGTTTTATTTTTTATAATTAAGTATTCTAAGTTCTACCACTTCTAGGAAATTTCTTTATCGCTTTCAACTTAATTCATCACGAGGAAATGGAAGATAGTGTTTCCTTCTTTTCTCTGGTTTGAAAGCAATCGTTTTAATAGGCAACTGTACATGATACAAACAAATCTTGTTGAATGTAATCTGAAACTTTGGATTTGTTTGCGAAATATTTTGTATCCCAGTCAAAAGAATATGTCTCTGGCATCACTAAAATGAAACTGCTCATGATATATGTTAAATGTAACTAATGTAAATGTTACGTCATAAAGGAGACCATTTTCCAATTTTTCCTCTTACCTTGGTTTTCTAGTTGAATCTATGCATACAATGACAACCTATGTATTTCTTTCCTTTTGTCAATTTTATTGGACTAATCCATTCAGTAGGACAAAACTGACAATTTGTACAGGAAAATCTAGAAGTTGTTAAGTAGGGATTTTATTCTTAAAAGTTTTTCCTAGTTTTGGATTTCAACCAGGTATTGGTAGTACTCCTTTCTGTGCACAGTTTTCTGCAATGACAAGAATCATCACCTGCACTTTGTATCTTGCCTTTTCCCAAAGGACTCACTGAGACCAGACTCATAGCCCTACCTGGGTCCCTGCAGATCTTTCTGTTAGCCTGACTGTCTTTTCTGGGCTCTTCCTTAAGTGTATTGTGTATAGAAACTGTGGCGTGTGTGTTATTGAGATTTACATGGTTCTTCTTTGAGAATAAAAAAGTAAATTTTTTTTTTCCTGGAATTTATACAGCTGACAAAAACAATTTCACTTACTATGTCATTTAATACTGAAAAACACAATGTGAGGTGGAGACTGTATGCATTATCATTTCAGCATTTGGACTGTGAAAATGGTGTTTTAAGATCACACAGTTACTGGGGCGCCTGGGTGGCTTAGTCCGTTAAGTGTCCGACTCTCTCTTAGGTCATGATCTCGCGGTTCATGGGTTCGAGCCCCGCGTCGGGCTCTGTGTTGACTGCCAGCTCAGAGCCTGGAGCCTATTTCAGAGTCTGTGTCTCCCTCTCTCTCTGACCCTCCCCTGCTCACACTGTCTCTCTCTCTCTCTCTCTCTCTCTCTCCTAGAAATAAATAAAAATATTAAAAAAAAATCACAGAGTTACTAACATTCAGGGTTGTGAACCATAACCTCTTCTCCAGATCCCAGAAGGCAGTGCCTTCTAAGAACTCTTGGTGGATTTTGTGCCATTTACAAAATAAACATAGCAAGATGAAAACTCCTAACTGCCTTATACCTACCTCTCCTAAACCCCAGGAGATAGCATAAGTGGGAAAATATTAGTTTCTTAAAAGATGGTTTATTTACTTTATGAGATTCATTGTGGAGAAATTGTGTGTGTGTGTTGTGTGTGTGAATGCACATGCACATGTGTGTAAGTGTAACCATTATGAAGGTTCATATAGTTTACTCCATAAATATTTTCAAACAAATCATCCTGAGGTCACCAGACACACCAACCTTAGTAACAAAATGGCATTAAGTTCATATCTATCTACAATATGAATGTAAAAAGACTAGTACTCCAAACAAAGGTAACAGAATGTATGTTTTAAAAGTGCATCTATATGCTGCCTACAAGAGACTTATTTTAGATCTAAAGACACCTGCAGATTAAAAGGGAGAGGATGGAGAAATATCTATCATGCAAATGGACGTCAAAAGAAAGCAAGTGTAGCCATACTGATAACAGAAAAATATTTTTTAAACATTTTATTTAGTTTTGAGAGAGAAAGAGAGTATAAGTGGGGAGGGGCAGAAAGAGAGTGAGACACAAAATCTGAAGCCAACTCAAGGCCTGAGCTGTCAGCATAGACCCTGATTCAGGGCTAGAACCCATGAACCATGAGGTCATGACCTGAGCTGATGTCAGATTCTTAACCGGCTGAGACACCCAGGTGTCCAGATAAATTAGATTTTAAACCTAAGACGAGAGATGAAGAAGGACACCATATCACATTTAAGGGGTCTGTCCAACAACATCTAACAATTGTAAATATCTACACTCTCAAATTGGAAGTATCCAGTATATAAATATAAATTAAGTAGGGGTAGAGAGAACATATCTCAACATGATAAAGGTTATATATGAAAGACACACATAGGATATTATGTGTGTCGAATATGAGGAAAGACTGAGAATTTTCTTTCTACAGTAAGAATTAAGACAGAGATGTCCACTCTCACCATTGTATTGATCATAGCACTAGAAGTCCTAGCCTCAACAATCAGAGAACAAAAAGAAATAAAAAGCATACAAATGCACAAAGAAGAAGTCAAACTTTTACTATTTGAATACGACATAATAATCCATGTAGAAAGTACTAATAACTCCAAAAAATTGGCAGAACTAATACATGAATTTAGCAAAGGTGCACGATATAAAATCAAATACAGGAATCACTTACATCTCTATACACCAATAATGAAGTGGTAGAAAAGATATCAAGGAATTGATCACATTTACAACTGTAGTCAAAACAAGAAGATACATAGGAATACACCTCATCAAAGAGGTAAAAGATCTGTACTCTGAAAATTATCGACTACTTATCAAAGAAAATAAAGTGGACACAAAGAAATGGAAAAAAAACATTCCATGCTGATGGATTAGAAGAACAAAGATTCTTAAAATGTCTATAGTACCCAAAGCAATTCATATATTTCATGCAGTCTCTTTATAAATACCACCAGCATTTTTCACGGAGCTAGAACAAATATCCCTCAAATTTGTATGTAATCACAAAAGTTTCAGAATAACCAAAGTAGTCCTGAGAAAAAGAAGAGTAAAATGGGAGGAATCATATCTCAGGTCTTCAAACTCTGTCACAAATTGCAGTCATCACGACAGTATGGTACTGGCACAAAAACAGACACACAGATCAATAGAACAGAATGGAAAACCCATAAATGGACCCACAACTATATGGTAAACTAATCTTTGACACAATAAGAAAGAATATCCTATGTAAAAAAAGACAACCTCTTCAAAAATGGTGTTAGGGAAACTGGATGGCCACATGCAGAAGAATGAAACTGGATCACTTTCTTTTTTACTTTTTAAAAATTTCTTTTAACATTTATTCATTCTTGAGAGAGGGAGGGATAGAAAGAAAGAAAGAGGGAGACACAGAATCCGAAGCAGGATGCAGGCTCCAAGCTGCCAGCACAGAGCCCAATGCAGGGCTCAAATTCACGGATGATGAGATCATGACCTGAGCCGAAGTCAGATGCCCAACCAACAGAGCCACGAGACTCCCCTAAACGACCACTTTCTTACACAAAAACAACCACAACATGGATGAAAGATCTCAATGTGAGATAGGAAGCCATCAAAATCCTACAGCAGAACACAGGCAACAACGTCTTTGGCCACAGTCACAGCAACTTCTTACTAGACATGTCTCCAGAGGCAAGGGAAATACAAGCAAAAAGGAATTATTGGAAGCTCATCAAAATAAACAAGTTTCTGTGCAGCAAAAGAAACAATCAACAAAACTAAAAGTCAGCCTACAGAATTTGAGAACATATTTGCAAATGACAACAACCAAACTCAACAACCAAAAAGCAAACAACACAATTAAGAAATGGGCAGAAGATATGAATAGGCTTTTTTCTGAGGACGACATACAGATGGCTAACAGAATCATGAAAAGTTGCTCATCATCACTCATCATCAGGAAAATACAAATAAAAGCCACAATGAGATACTACTTCACATTTGTCAGAATGGCTAAACTGAACAGCACAAGAAACAACAGATGTTGGCAAGGATGTTGAGAAAGGGGAACTCTTACACTGTTGGTGGTCCAACAAACTGATGAAGCCATTCTGCAAAAACAATATGTAGGCTCCTCAAAAAGTTGGAGAGTTGAGCATGGAGGAGGGCACTTGTGGGGATGAACACTGAGTGCTATGTGGAAACCGAGTTGACAATAAACTATTTGTAAAAAAAAAAAAAAAGTTACAAACAGAACTACCCTATGACCTGACAATTGCACTACCAGGTGCAACTTATCAAAAGAATACAAAAATAGTGATTTGAAGGGGCATGTGAATCTCGATATTTATAGCAGCATTATCAAAAATAGTCACTTCATGGAAAGATCCCAATTCTCTATTGACTGGGCAATGGATAAAGATGTTCTTTATCCTGAAATTCTAGAATTTAAATAAAAAGTGATTTTAAAATCAGAGAGTAAAAATACATCATTATAGGGGCGCCTGGGTGGCTTAGTCAGCTAAGCGTCCGACTTTCGCTTAGGTCATGATCTCACGGTTCGTGGGTTCGAGCCCCACGTCGGGCTCTGTGCTGACTGCCAGCTCAGAGCCTGGAGCCTGTTTCAGTCTGTGACTCCCTCTCTCTCTGACCCTCCCCTGCTCACGCTGTCTCTCTCTCTCCTAGAAATAAATAAAACATTTAAAAAAATACATCATTTTATATATTGGAAAAAACCAAGGTCATATCTTGTATGATTCCATTTTTTGAAATGTCTACAACAGGCAAATCCATAGAATGTTGATTACTATTTGCAGGGGTTGGGCAAAGGGTAGAATGGGAGGGTGGTAACAGATAAAGGTTTATTTTCGGGATGATGAGAACATCCTGGAATTAGATCAGAGAATGTATTGAAAACCAGTGAATTATAAACTTCAAAAAAGTATGCCCATTATTCTAGAGGTCCATAAGATTTAAATGAATCATTAATATTTCCTGCATCAAATTACTGTTAGATGACATAAGTTGAATGAAGTTTCCATGAAGAGGTTATGTTTTATTCTTAGTTTTAATGACTGATTGCTTATGGAGGTGCATTTTTCTTCATGTTACTAAAAGATTTTCCGAATTGAGATTTTATTTATTTTTTAACTTATTTATTTAAATTCAAATCAGTTAACATACAGCATGGTTTTTCAGGGGTTGAACCCAGTAACTCTTCGATGAAATATAACACCCAGTGCACATCCCAATAAATAAATATTCTCCTTAATGTCCATCACCCATTTAGCCCATCCCTCCATTTACTCCCCTGTAGCAACCCTCAAGTTGTTCTCTGTATTTAAGAGTCTCTTATGGGAGTGCCTGGGTGGCTCAGTTGGTTAAGCGTCTGACTTTGGCTCATGTCATGATCTCGCGGGCGGTACGTGGGCTCAAGTCTCGCATCGGGTTCTGTGCTGAGCTCAGAGCCTGGAGCCTGTTTCAGATTAGGTGTCTTCCTCTATCTCTGCCCCTCCCCTGCTCATGCTCTGTCTAGCTCTGTCTCAAAAATTAATAAACTATTTTTTAAAAAGAGTCTCATATTTTTCTTCCGTCTCTGTGTTTATCTTACTTTTGCTTCTCTTCCCTTAGGTTCATCTATTTTGTTTCTGAAATTTCACATGAGTGAAATCGTGTGATACTTTACTTGCTCTGACTGACTTATATTGCTTAGCATAATGCACTCTAGTTTCACCCACATGGTTGCAAATGGCAAGTATTCATTCTTTTTGATCATTGAGTGATCTTTTTTTTAATTTTTAATAGTTTATTGTCAAGTTGATTTCCATATAACACAGTACTCATCCCCACAAGTGCCCTCCTCCATGCCCAAACCCCCTTTCCCCTTCCCCCCACACCCATCAGTTCTCAGTTTGTTCTCAGCATTCAAGAGTCTCTCAGGGTTTGCCTTCCTCCCTCTCTCCCACAATTTTTCTTCCCTTCTTTTCCCCACCGTCCTCCATTAAGTTCCTACCAACACACCTAAAGCAACTAGAGGGAGAGCAACAAAAACACCCCAAACGCAGTAGAAGAAGAGAAGAAAATCAGAGCGGAAATAAGCAATAGAGAAACCAAAGAAACAATTGAACAGATCAATGAAACCAAGAGTTGGTTTTTTGAAAATATAAACAAAATTGACAAACCTCTAGCGAGGCTTCTCAAAAGGAAAAGAGAGAGCACTCAAATAGACAAAAATCATGAATGAAAATGGGCTGATTACAACCAACCCCTCAGAAATACAAACAATTATCAGGGAATACTATGAAAAATTATATGCCAACAAATTGGACAACGTAGAAGAAATGGACAAATTCCTAAACACACACTCACTACCAAAATTCACACGGGAAGAGATAGAAAACCTGAACAGACCCATAACTAGTGAGTATATCGAATCAGTTATCAAAAATCTCCCAACAAATAAAAGCCGTGGGCCAGATGGCTTCCTTGGGGAATTCTACCAGACATTTAAAACAGAATTAATACCCATTCTCAAACTATTCCTATAAATAGAAATTAAAGGAAAACTTCCGGACTCATTTTATGGAGCCAGCATCACTTGGATTCCCAAGCCAGACAGAGACCCAGCAATAAAAGGGAACTACAGGCCAATATCTTTGATGAATACAGATGCAAAAGTCCTCAACAAAATACCTGCAATCGAATTCAATAGCACATAAAAAGAATTATCCACCAAGATCAAGTGGGATTCATTCCTGGGTCACAGAACTGGTTCAATATTCGCTAATCAATCAATGTGATACATCACATCAACAAAAGAAAAGGTAAAAGCCACATGATCCTGTCAATACATGCAGACAAAGCATTTGACAAAATACAGCAGCATCCCTTCTTAATAAAGACCCTCGAGAAAGTCGGGATAGTAGGAACTTACTTAAACATCATAAAAGCCATCATGACAAGACCTCAGCTAACATCATCCTCAACGGGGAAAAACTGAGAGCTTTCCCCTTGAGATCAGGAACACGACAGGGATGTCCACTCTCACCTCTGCTGTTTAACATAGTGCTGGCGGTCTTAGCATCAGCCATCAGACAACAAAAGGAAATCAAAGACATCAAAATCGGCAAAGAAGAAGTCAAACTTTCACTTTTCACAGACGACATGTGAAAACCTGACAGACTCCACCAGGTGCCTACTAGAACTGATCCAAGAATTCAGCAAAGTTGCAGGATACAAAATCAACGTACAGAAATCAGTTGTATTTTTTATACACCAACAATGAAGCAACAGAAAGTGAAATAAAGAAACTAATCCCATTCACAACTGCACAAAAAAAAACAAAACCCACCATAAAATAACAAGGAATAAACCTAACCAAAGATATAAGACATCTGTATGATGAAAACTATAGAAAACTTATGAAGGAAATTGAAGAAGACACAAAGAAATGATTTGAAAAACATTCCATGCTCATGGATCAGAAGAATAAATATAGTTAAAATGTCATTACTACCCAAAGCAATCTACACATTCAATGCAATCCCAAGCAAAATTGTTCCAGAAGTCTTCTCAAAACTAGAACAAACTACCCTAAAATTTGTATGGAACCACAAAAGACCCCGAAGAGCCAAAGAATATTGGAGAAGAATACGATCCCAGACTTTAGCCTCTACTACAAAGCTGTCATCATCAAGATAGTATGGTATTGGCCCAAAAACAAACATATAGACCAATGGAATATAATTGAGAAGTCAGAACTCGACTTAAAAATGTACAGCTAACAAATCTTTGACAAAGCAGGAAGGAGTATCCAATGGAAAAAAGACAGCCTCTTTAACAGATGGTGCTGGAGAACTGGACAGCAACATGTAGAAAAATGAAACTAGGTCACTTTCTCACACCATACACAAAAATAAACTCAAAATGGATAAGGGACCCGAACGTGAGACAGGAAACCATCAAAACCCTTGAGGAGAAAGCAGGAAACAACTTCCTTGACCTCAACCGCAGCCATTTCTAACTTGACACATCCCCAAAAGCAAGGGAATCAAGAACAAAAATAAACTATTGGGACCTCATCAAGATTAAAAGCTTCTGCATGGCAAAGGAAACAATCCATAAAACTAATAGGCAACCGACAGAATGGAAAAGATAGTTGCAAATGCCATAGCAGATAAAGGGCTAGTACCCAAAATCTATAAGAAAGTCACCAGACTCCACACCTGAAAAGCAAACAATCCAGTGAAGAAATGGGCAGAANAGAAATTATGGGGGAGTGGGAGGGAGGCAAACCATGAGAATGTCTTCAATGCTAAGAACAAATTGAACACTGATGGATGTTGGGGGGGTAGGGGAAGGGACGTAATGGGCATGGAGGAGGGCACTTGTGGGGATGAGCACTGGATATTATATGGAAACCAAGTTGATAATAAAATATTAAGAAAAAAGGGGGGAAAGACTGTAATTACAAGTGGCACATTAGTAGATAATTAGGTCATGAGGATAAAGTCCAAAGATGAGATTGATGCCCTTATAAAAATAACCCCACAAGTGCTCTCTCAACATTCTGCCATAGAAAACTGTGAGAATACTGCAGTGTGCAAATAGATACGGAGCCTCAGTGGAACCAAACCATGCTGGCACACTGATCTTAGGCTTACAGTCACAAGAAATGTGAAAAATTAAATTTATGTTCTTTACAAGCCACCCAGTTTGTGGTGTTCTGGCATAGCAGCCCAGCCCACCCTAACATATGTATCAGTTTAAGGAAAAGTATTGGTGGCCGAGAAAGTAGATGTAGCTGTAGGAAAATAGATGTAGCATTCCAAAAGCTTTTTGCTTATGTTAATAAACACAGCCAACCTATGGTGGTGCAAAAGGAGATCAATAGGTAATATATTGCCTGGGATCTCATTGGCCAACCTCACATTTGGTATCAAGAATCAGGGGAGCCAATGAAGATGGCTGCAATAGTCAGCCTCATGAAACTCAAAGCAGACTGAAGACGGGTATTGTGAAGCTCTATCAGGGCAATAGAAATGATCCAGAATAATAAACCACTCTGTTAAAAATAAAATTTTTCATCTGATACAAGATAGTAATGTGGAAACAGCCTGAATTCACCTCTTCCATGGCCGTGTCAAATCTACACATATTTATAGAGAAATTCCTCCTGAAGGACTGACGGCTGACTGAACCATTTCTGCACAACAACAAAAACATAGAGATACCTCATATAGAATTGCAAAAGAGATGGAGACATGGCAATGAAGAGAAACACCACACCTGACAGAGCAAACTGCAATAGGGAAAGATACTACTGGGACACTTGGGCAGATTCATGTGCCATGAGGCACAGGACAAAAATAAAGCCTCAGTAGTAAGAGCAGCTACACTATAAAGGAACTAGTGCTAGAAATACAAAAGGGCAAGATTGCTGCTAGAACTCTCTGGGATGGAAGGTCTGATAACCATCATTTTTCTTCATGTTCTCCTTCCACTTGAGTAGTGCAGATGAAAGCAGGATCTGGGCACCATAATCAGTCAGCCGTCTTAGCAAGCCCCAGGCCCTTAGCTCCTGCCATCCTTGGGGCACAGGGAAAAAATTCACATTTTAAAAGAGAAAGTAGAAGATAAAAGATCCAGTCCTAGAACTCCACAAGATGAAAGATCAGCTGGATGTCTCACTGAGCAGAGAGGTTAGTGGCACCAAGGTTTATGCCTCCCTCTATCTCGACACAGAGAGGAGAGAGTTCAGGATTATATGTGGCCTACCAACTCAGGGAGCCCCACGACCCTAAGCCACACCAGTCTCCAATGTGCTGGGGCACAGAAGGAATAAAGAAATATGGTTTCAAAGTGCAACTATTATATAAAGGATCCAGCCCATAAACTCCACAAAACGGCAGGGGAAATGCTTCAACTCTCTCCAGGACAGAAGGGCTAACAAGCACTACAGTTGATAAATTACCTACAACATGATAGCCTTTTAAGGTGTCCTAGTCAGACGACCACTTCAGTGAGCCCTGCGAACCAAGCCCACACCAGCCCAAGACACCCCACCATGGTGGTCTCAGGATGACACACAAAGGGACACTCTTGTTCTGTGCTCACTGCAGCTTCAGACATCTTGCCAAAGTGACACAGATACAAATCACTCTGCAACACTCTACGCCCACACCACATAGTCTCCGATGACTCTACATGTGGAGTGCCCTGGGATTCCCTGCCCCACACCTGCCTTAGATCTAGCCACCTAACCAAAGTTCCTCCTGCATCAAATGCTGCATGATACTCTGGAATGCACTCACATTGGCTTTGGCTGATCCACCAGGGCAGCTCCACCAAGTGGAACCCTGGGAACCGCAGCCCACACAAGTCACAGCGCCAGCCAACCAGCCCAACTTACCGGGCACACACACTCTACATAAGGGATGAAAATACACACAACCATTCCTTCAACCAAAACCACTCCTTCAAATAGCAATAGTTGTACCATGTGATTTATAAGAGCAAACACAGAAAGCCAAACAAAGTGAGGAGACAGAGGAATATGTTTCAAAGAAAAGAACAAGACAAAAGCTTAGAAAAAAATTGTAAATGAAATGAAGATAACCAATCTACGTGATAATGAGTTCAAAGTTATGTTTATAAAAATGCCAGACTGGAGAGAGAAGAGTGGATGAGCTCAGTCAGAACTCAACAAAGAGATGGAAAATATAAAAAGAAGACCAATCAGAATTGAAAAGACAGTGACTGAAGTGAAAAATATACTGGATGTATCAAAAGTAGATTAGAACCTGTAGGAGAAAGAATGCATAAAAAAGGCCAGAATAGGAATAGTTATTTCTTTTTTTTTTTGCATTTTATTTTATTTATTTATTTATTTTTTCACAAATAGTTTATTGTCAAGTTGGTTTCCATATAAGAATAGTTATTTCAGACAAAATTGACTGCAACAAAAGCAAAGCAGGGCATATATCAATATAAAGGGGACAATCCATCAAGAATCTGTAACAATTAGAAATATATATGCACCCAACATGANCTGGGATTCCCTGCCCCACACCTGCCTTAGATCTAGCCACCTAACCAAAGTTCCTCCTGCATCAAATGCTGCATGATACTCTGGAATGCACTCACATTGGCTTTGGCTGATCCACCAGGGCAGCTCCACCAAGTGGAACCCTGGGAACCGCAGCCCACACAAGTCACAGCGCCAGCCAACCAGCCCAACTTACCGGGCACACACACTCTACATAAGGGATGAAAATACACACAACCATTCCTTCAACCAAAACCACTCCTTCAAATAGCAATAGTTGTACCATGTGATTTATAAGAGCAAACACAGAAAGCCAAACAAAGTGAGGAGACAGAGGAATATGTTTCAAAGAAAAGAACAAGACAAAAGCTTAGAAAAAAATTGTAAATGAAATGAAGATAACCAATCTACGTGATAATGAGTTCAAAGTTATGTTTATAAAAATGCCAGACTGGAGAGAGAAGAGTGGATGAGCTCAGTCAGAACTCAACAAAGAGATGGAAAATATAAAAAGAAGACCAATCAGAATTGAAAAGACAGTGACTGAAGTGAAAAATATACTGGATGTATCAAAAGTAGATTAGAACCTGTAGGAGAAAGAATGCATAAAAAAGGCCAGAATAGGAATAGTTATTTCTTTTTTTTTTTGCATTTTATTTTATTTATTTATTTATTTTTTCACAAATAGTTTATTGTCAAGTTGGTTTCCATATAAGAATAGTTATTTCAGACAAAATTGACTGCAACAAAAGCAAAGCAGGGCATATATCAATATAAAGGGGACAATCCATCAAGAATCTGTAACAATTAGAAATATATATGCACCCAACATGAAGGCCCCAAAATATGTAAAACAATTAAAAACAAAACATAATGGAACTAATTGATAATAATACAAAAATAGTAGGGGACATTAGCACCCTACTTACATCAATGGACAGACCATCTAAACAGAAAATTAACAATGAAACAAAGGCTATGGGTGACACACTAGACCAGATAGACTTAAAAGATACATCCAGAACATTCCATCCTGACACAGGAGAATACACTTTCATTTGAAGTGCACATGGAAAATTCTCCAGACTAGATTACATATTAGGTCACAAATCAAGCCTCAACTAATACAAAATATTGAAGTAACAGCATGCAACATTTCTCACCAAAACGCTAAGAAATGAGAAGTCAAACACAAGTAAAAAAAATCTAGAGGCACCTCAGTGGCTCATTCTGTTGAGTCTCTCTCTCTCTTTAATTAATTTTTATTTATTTTTGAGAGTGAAAGAGACAGAGACAGAGAGACAGAGAGAGATGGAGACATGGAATCTGAAGCAGGATCCAGGCTCTAAGCTGTCAGCACAGAGACCAATGGGGGGCTGGAACCCACGAATCATGAGAGCATGACCAGAGCCACAATCACATCCTTAACCGATTGAGCCGTCCAGGTGTCCCAGTGTCTGACTCTTGATTTCAGCTCAGCTGATGGTCTCACAGTTCATGGGATCATGCCCCACGTCTGCCTCTGCGCTGACAGCACCAAACCTGCTTGGGATTCTCTCGCTCCCTCTCTGCCCCTCCCTTGCTAGCTCTCATCTCTAAAAATAAGATAAATCTTTTTTTAAAATATGTGCTTTTTACACTTATCTATATTTGAAAGACAGAGTGAGACAGAGTGTAAGCAGAGGTGAGGCAGAGAGAGAAGGCGACACAGCATCTGAAGCAGGATCCAGGTTCTGAGCAAGTGTTCAGTACAGAGCCTGATGTGGGTCTGGAACCCATGAACCATGAGATCATGACCTGAGCCAAAGTCAGACACTAACCAACAGAGCACCCAGACACCCAAGTCTTTTAAAAAGTCTAGAAGGGCCACAAATATATGGAGACTAAACAACATGCTACTACACAATAAATGTATCAATCAAGAAATCGAAGAATAAATTTTACAAATATATGAAAACAAATGAAAATGAAAACATAATGATAGTA
>NW_027527822.1:722700-729203 GCF_008692635.1 Crocuta crocuta
AGTTCATGGGTCATGCCCCACGTCTGCCTCTGCGCTGACAGCACCAAACCTGCTTGGGATTCTCTCGCTCCCTCTCTGCCCCTCCCTTGCTAGCTCTCATCTCTAAAAATAAGATAAATCTTTTTTTAAAATATGTGCTTTTTACACTTATCTATATTTGAAAGACAGAGTGAGACAGAGTGTAAGCAGAGGTGAGGCAGAGAGAGAAGGCGACACAGCATCTGAAGCAGGATCCAGGTTCTGAGCAAGTGTTCAGTACAGAGCCTGATGTGGGTCTGGAACCCATGAACCATGAGATCATGACCTGAGCCAAAGTCAGACACTAACCAACAGAGCACCCAGACACCCAAGTCTTTTAAAAAGTCTAGAAGGGCCACAAATATATGGAGACTAAACAACATGCTACTACACAATAAATGTATCAATCAAGAAATCGAAGAATAAATTTTACAAATATATGAAAACAAATGAAAATGAAAACATAATGATAGTAAAATTTTGGAAAAAGAGGTCCTAAGAGGGAAGTATATAGAAATGAAGCAAGAAAAACCTCAAACCATGTATCCTTAAACCTAAAGGGGGTAGGGGACAAAAACAGCAAATGAAGCCTAACCCAGAAGAAGAAAGGAAATAATAAAGATTAGAATAGAAATAAATGACATAGAAACTAAGAAAAAAAACAACAGTAGAACGGATTATTGAAATCAGAAGTTATTTACGGGGTGCCTAGGTGGCTCAGTTGGTTAAGCATTTTACTCTTGGCTACGGTCATGATCTCACAGTTTTTGGAGTTTGAGCCCCACATTGTGCTCTGTGCTGACAATGCAGACCTTGCTTGGGATTCCCTCTCTCCCCCTCTCTGTGTCCCTGCCCCACTTACACTGTATTTGTCTCTCTTAAAATAAAATATTTTAAAAATATTTTTTAAAAATTTAAAAAAGGAAATCATTTCTGTGAAAAAATTAGGAAGACTGATAAAACTATAGTCAGACTACACAAAATGAAAAGGAAATTACCCAAATAAATAAAATCACACATAAGAAAGGAAAATACAACCAACACCACAGAAATACAAACAAGTATAAGAAAATATTATGAAAACTAAATGCCAGCAAATTGGACAACCTGGAAGAAATGGAAAACTTCATAGAAATATAAAAATATCGAAACTGAACTGGAAGAAATAGAAAACTTGAATAACCTATAAGGAAATTGAATCATTAATCAAAAACTTCCCAACAAAGGTCTAGGGCCAATGGCTAGAAATGAATTCTTCCAAATATTTATAAATAGTTAATACCTATACACTTAAAATATCCAAAAATTAGAAAAGGAAAGAAATCTTCCAAATTCATTCTGAGCTAGCTTACCCTAACATCAAAAGTAGATAAAGTTTCCACTCAAAATGATAACTCCAAGCCAATATCCCTGATGAAGATGGATGGAAAACTTCTAAATAAAATACTAGCAAATGAAACCCAACAATACATCATCATCATCATCATCATCATCATCAGTATCATAGTAATAATAATAATAAAACAGAAACATTCAAGAAAATCAGGTGGGATTTATTCCTGGTTTGCAAGGATAGTTCAGTATTCACAAATCAATCAGCATGATACACCACATTAATAAAAGAAATGATAAGGACTATATGGCCATTTCAATATATATAGAAAAAGCATTTGACAAAGTACAACATCCATTCTTAATAAAAACCATCAACTGGGGCGCCTGGGTGGCTCAGTCGGTTAAGCATCCGACTTTGGCTGAGGTCATGATCTCACAGTTTGTGGGTTCAAGCCCCAAGTCAGTCTCTGTGCTGACAGCCAGCTCAGAGCCTGGAGGCAGTTTCAGATTCTGTATCTCCCTTTGACCCTCCCTTGCTCACGTTGTTTCTTTCTCTCAGAAATAAATAAAACATTAAAAAAATCAACAAAGTAGGGATAAAGGGAACGTAACTCAACATAATAAAGGCCATTTGTGAAAAACCTACAACTAATCTCATCCTCAGTGAGGAGAAACAGATTTTCCTCTACTTTCAGGAACGTAAATGTTCTCTCTCATCATCACCATGATGTTCTCTCTCACCACTGTTATTTAACATAGTACTGGCATTCTACCCACAGCAATCAGACAATCAGCAATCAGACCTGTTCCCATGTTGGTGGCATAAATATTTACAATTGTTAAATCTTGTTACATTGGCCCCTTTATTATGATATAGTGTCCTTCTACATTCTTTCGTTTAAAATCAGGTTTGTATGATACACATATTGCTACTCAACTTTCTTTTGACATCCATCTGCATGATGAATACTTATCCATCACCTCACTTTCACTATTCTAGTGTCTTTGCATCTAAGATGAGCCTCTTGTGGGGGAACTGAGTGGTTTCGTCAGTTAAGTGTCTGACTTTAGCTCAGGCCATGATCTTATGGTTCATGAGTTCAAGCCCTGCATTGGGCTCTCTGCTGTCAGCACAGAGTCTGCTTCAGATCCTTTTTCCCTCTCTTTCTGCCTCTCCCTCCATCATGCTAACTTTCTCTATCAAAAATACATAAACATTAAAACAAACAAACAAAATGAGTCTCTTTAAGGTAATATATAGATAATCTTGTTTTTTTTTAAATCAATTTTTACATCCTTGGTGTTTTGATTGGACGTTTCAGCTTATTTATGTTTAGAGTAATTATTGATAGATATGTATTTAGTGCCATTTTATTACTTTTTTTTGCCATTTCTGGAGATTTTCTCTGTTTCTTTCTTGTCTTTGTCATGTGTAATCCCTTTCTTTCAACTCAAAGAGTCCTCTTTAATATTTCTTGCAGGGCTGGTTTAGTGGTCACAAACACCTTTAGTTTTTGTTTGTCTAGGAAAATATTTATCTCTCCTATTGTAAATGTTAGACTTGTTGGATACAGTATTCTTTTTTTAAATTTAAATTTCTATTTTTAGTAGTCTCCACACCCAACATGAGGCTTGAACAAACAACCAAGAGATTGAGTCATATGCTGTACCAACTGAACCAGCCAGACACTCTGAATAGTTTATTCTTGATTGCAGATTTTTCCCATTCAGCATGTTGAATATATTATGCATCTCACTTCTGGCTTGCCAAATTACCATAGAGAGCTCTGCAGCTAGTCTTATGGGTCTGCCCTTGTATGTTAGGGACTTCTTTTCCTGCTTTTAGGATTTTTTCTTTATCATTATACTTAGCAAATTTACAATATGCATTGCTGTTGACCTGTTTTGTTGATTTTAATGGGAATTAACTGTTCTCTTAGATTTTAATGTACATTTCCTTCCCCAGATAAGGGAATATTTTAGCTCTCATTCTTTCAAATAAACCTTCCTCCCCCTCTTTTTTCTTCTTCTGTGACTCCTATGGCATAAATATTTTTACATATGATGGAGTCACTAAGTTCCCTAAGTCTAATTTTATGATTCATATTTATTATTTCTATCTTGTTCAGTTTTATTATTTTCCATAATTCTATATTCTGTATCACATATTCATCCCTCTGTTTCTTCCTTCCTTGTGGTCATTGAATCCCATTGGGTTCAAATCTAAGTTGTTGCATTTTTCGTTACTGCCTGATTGTTTTTTAGCTCTTTCATCTCTGTGGTAGTGGTCTCTCTGATGTCTTCTATGTGTTTCTCAAGCCCAGTGAGCATCCTTATGATTGTTTCTTTAAATTCTCCATCAGACATATTTCTTAAATCTATTTTTGTTAAATATTTGCCTGTGGACTTTTCTTCTTTCTTTTGGCATGAATTTTTTCATGTTACCATTTTTTCTAGGTCTTATGTGTGTCATAAAAGCCTGTTATAGTTTCTCTTCTGGAGAGTTATGGTTTTATGAAGAAAAAGTCATATAGTATTCATGGCTGGGCACTTCAGGAAATGTCTCTGGTGTGTTGTGTGTGCTCTGCTATTTTTGTTTGTTTGTTTGTTTGTTTGTTTTGTTTCTTCTATTCCTCAGATCAGTCCTCTGAAGAGTTTCTCCTTGACTGTGGGCAGTGTTTGGACCTTAGCCAAAGTACAGCAGTTTTGTTTCTTAAATGTTTTTATTTATTTCTGAGAGAGAGACAGAGAGAGCAGAGGAGGGTCAGAGAGAGAGGGAGACACAGAATCTGAAACAGGTTCCAGGTTCTGAGCTGGCTGTCAGCACACAGCCTGATGAACCCACGAATCGTGAGATCATAACCTGAGGTGAAGTCGGACGCTTAACCGACTGAACCACCCAGGTGCACCCCAAAGTGCACCAGTTTTAACTAGGTTTGTTCTGGTCTGCTTGTTAAATGAGACCTGGTAATACTTCCACTAGAACTGAAGTCTGCAAAACCACTCTGTTTAGTAGATGTGGTTCCTGCAGAGATTTCTGCTGGTCTTTTGTGGATGGGGTCTGCTGTCCCGGTCCTTAGGATTACTTGCTCAAGAAAAGCAGCACCAGCAAAGCACTGGGCAGTGGGACTTGGTGTAAGTAAGTTAGGCAGCCAGTATTGGCCCTGTGCTATTTACTGAAGTTGGTTGATGCTGAAAGAAGTGAGAAGGAAATGGTGCCACTGAAGAGCCAAAAATTAAGTCCTCCATTAAGAGAAACCTCGGGCTTCACGTAGCCCTAGTCCCAGTCCCAGGAAAAGCCTCAGATTGTTCAAGGCTAAAGCCATCCTCAGACCGCCCTCAGTTCAGCTGATCAAAAAGTGAAAAGAAACATTCCTATGGTCTGAGTGAAGGCTGGGAACTGCAGATACAAACTAGCCAATTTCTCACCACTTGTCTGAACCCCACGTGGGCCCTTTGAACTCACTTCCCAATTGGTCATTTTCAAAGGATTCTCAAAAGCCATGATTGGGTCCCACCAAAAGGAATGAACACCTCACAGATACTGAATGGTCAAAGCTGTAATTGCAATTGGTGCTTATGTGATGATGCTACATGTACTGTAACATCCCCATCCCTTACTCCTTAAAAACCCAACTCGCTATTGTTCTTCGCTTCACCTTGCTGCCACGACACTGGTAGGCTGGTGAGTCCCTGCTCGAGCTTGTAATAAAGACCCTTTTGTATTTGCATCGGTGCCGCCTCCTTGGAGTGCATTCCACTCTCCCTCACCTTTCTCCACTATCAGGGTTCCCTCCCCTCTGCAACATCTATGTTCCTTTCTCTCCTAAACCATGTCTCCATACTTCTTCCCTTCCTTGATGTGACCTCTTCTCTCCCTGTAGATCTGCAATTTATTCTTACAGTCATCAGGTCAATTTCTTGGGTATTCAGAATAATTTGATAGTTATCTAGCTGTGTTCCAGTAAGAGGCAAGCTAAGAGTCACGATATTATGCTGTGATCCTCTTCCACAGTATTTTAAAAAGATGTAGAGATTCATTAGAAAATAATTAAAGTGTCAATGATACAATCCAAAATTACTAGTCATATAAAGAAACAGGAAATCTTCAACTTACTAAGAAAAAAGCAATTGTATAATGTCAATACTGAGATGACACCTGTTGAAATTTTCACAAAGGCTTTATAGTAGTTATCACAAAAATGATCTAGTAAGTCTCAGCATTTACAAAGTTATTATACACATAACAGAAAAGACAATTTTTCAAAAAGTCAAATAGAAGCTATAGACTAGAATGAATTTAAATGGCATATTGATTAATGTTGGAGGACAGTTCTGGCTGGGTCCTGGGTCCCTGAAGGATGGACGGCGTCGGCGAGGGAGGCATGAGAGAGCCAGGAGAGTCTTCCTGGTCCCCAGGCAGGCATCTCCGCTCTGACTGGGGCTCAACTTTATTTTATAATTAAGTGTTTGGGGGACGGCACAGAAGTGACATTTGCCTTAGAAAATGATTTCTGATGACAAACTTCTTTGATATGTAAGAATTTCCCGGAACATAGTGTTATGCCCAGATCGCGATCTCCCCAAAATCCCCCAAGACCACCAAGGAGTCCGAGTCACGTGTGCAAAAGCAAAGGGCTTTATTACGGGCTTAAGCTCGGACTCCCAGACTTCACCAGCGTATCGATCTGTGCTGAGAGCCTCGAACAAGGGCAGAGTAGGGTTTTTATGGGGTTTGAGATGGGGGAGTTACAGAAGTTGTGACATGGGAATAGTGATCCAATCATAATTATTCAACATCATTGACAGCGGGTTTGACCATACACATTGTCTAGAGTATTCGTTACTTTTGGCGGGATCCAATTACAACATTTAGAGTACCTTTAAATTCAACCAATCACAGAGTGAGCCTAGTGTCTTGTTCGGCGACTAACGGGTTAACTTTAACATTAGGTAACAGGGTCCTATCTATAGTTTCTATCTCCAGGCCTCTCCCTTAACAATGTGGAGGGTGGTCGCTGGCCTTTCTGGATTGGGTGTTGCAAGGGTGGTTACTCCTGCCTTGGGCAATGTGTAACTACCTGGTAGTTTCGGGAAAGCCGAAATTCAGGCCTTCTAGTTTAGAGGGGAAACTTAAAGCCTGTCATGGA
>NW_027527822.1:735097-763548 GCF_008692635.1 Crocuta crocuta
GCGACTAACGGGTTAACTTTAACATTAGGTAACAGGGTCCTATCTATAGTTTCTATCTCCAGGCCTCTCCCTTAACAATGTGGAGGGTGGTCGCTGGCCTTTCTGGATTGGGTGTTGCAAGGGTGGTTACTCCTGCCTTGGGCAATGTGTAACTACCTGGTAGTTTCGGGAAAGCCGAAATTCAGGCCTTCTAGTTTAGAGGGGAAACTTAAAGCCTGTCATGGAGTCAGTTTGGCTTAGACATTTAGACTTGTGGCCTTACAATAGATTTGTAGAAGACTCCTGCATAACCTTTATCAATAGTGATTGAGGTAGAGGATTTAGATGCTTATCCTATGGGGAAGGAAGGTATCTTTAGCATACCAGACAATGTTTTTAGCATAAAAAGGGTGAAGTTACTTCTTTGTGGGCACGAGTCAATAGCTTGCTTGTTTAAGGTGAAGTATCAAGAAAAACAGGTCTTTCAGGGAACACAGTGTTTGCTCCCACAATCACAAAAGAAAAAGTTCCTACAATAAGTTCCTTCACAGGGTGCAATCAGCATATTCAAGGCCAGAATAAGTCACTCCAAATACTGATAACAAATCCCTTGGTGGGGGGCGGTGCTCCAAGCAGAAACAATTGGGTGGGGGTGGATATCTGTCCTTAACTCTTAGGCTCTTTTTCACAGGGCCGGACTCAATTGTAACTCATGTTCTTAGCCCCCTTTATTATGTAAGTGTTGGATCTGCAAGGCCCATAGGAAGAGCCTTTTGACAATCATCCACAATGCTTTCATCTGAAGTCTCTTTTGAAAAGACAGGAATAATATGCTTTTCCTTATGAGCAATTTGTGTGGGGAATATCAGTCTGATCTGGAATATTGTGAGGCCTGGTCAATACCAGCAGGCTTATTTCCAACATGAGCCAGTTGTAGCAGAAGTAGATATCAGTTTTGATTTCTCATGGCAGGAGCTGTGCAAACGCTCCCATTTCCTCACTGTGACTATCATCCAGCGAAGCTAGTGTGGCTCCCAGCAGATTAATAGGACTCAAAGAGAATGGTGATCATGTAGTTCACTAGAAAGTATTTAGTCTGAAAAAATATTTATATTGACTATTGGAGAAAAAAAAAACAGATTCTCAGAGAACTTTAGAACAAATATTATAAAAATCTGCCATTCTTCTCAAGAGGTCCAAGAAGAAAACCATAGATATTTCAGGTAGAAAATCATTAGAAGAAATTATAGCTGAAAATGTTTTAAGTTTTGGAAAATATACATTTACACATTCTAGAGGCTAACAAAATCAAAACTAGAATACATATAAACATACATATGTCTAATCACACCATAATCAAATCACTAAAAACTTAAATACTTATATACAAAGAAAAACCTTGAAACCAATCAGAGGAAAATGATATATTGCATGCGATGTAGTAGTTTACATGATTATGGATTTTCATCTGTAACCATGAATTACAGAAGGAGTGGATCGAAATGGTTTCAGTGCTGAAAGAAAATAATAGTTAATCCAGAATTTTGTATCCAGTCAATGTATGTTCAGAAATGAAAATGAATGAGGTGCCTGGGTGGCTCAGTCAGTTAAGAGTCCTACTTTGGCTCATGTCATGATCTCACAGTTCGTGGGTTCGAGCCCCACATCAGGCTGTATGCTGATGGCTAACTCAGAGCCTGGAGCCTGCTTCAGATTCTGTGTCTCCCTCTCTCTCTGACCCTCCCCTGCTCACACTGTCTCTCTCTCTCTCTCTCTCAGAAATAAATTTAAAAAAAAAAAGGGAAAGAAATGAAAATGAAATAAAGACTTTCTCAGGTAAAACAAAACAGGATATTCATTGCCAATCAACTTGTTTTAAAACAATTGTTTTAAAAAATTCTTTCATAGAGAAGTGATACCAGAAAGAAATTTGGAATATTAGGAAGAATGAGTGATAACGGAAACAATAGATTATTCTAGCTCAAGTTCTTTAAAATATGTCTGATTATAAAGTAGAAAAAAATGATAATTTGTCCCATTAGCCTTATAGTAAATGTAGATTTTATTTTATTTTTTAAAAATATTTTTATATATTTCTAGGATAGAGAGAGACAGCGTGAACAGGGGAGGGTCAGAGAGGGAGGGAGACACAGACTCCGAAACAGGCTCCAGGCTCTGAGCTGGCAGTCAGCACAGAGCCCGACGCGGGGCCCGAACCCACGAACCGCGAGATCATGACCTAAATGAAAGTCGGACGCTTAACCAAGCCACCCAGGCGTCCCAGTAAATGTAGATTTTAAAACACAGACAAAAACATACAAAGATAGGAATATGAAAAGCCATATGAAGCGGTAAAATTTCTACACACAATTAAAAATGATAGGATATCAGTTCTTGGTAGAATCTGAAAAGTTAATATAAATGGTTAAGATATTAAAAATTTTTAATTTTAATTAAAATTAAATAGAAACTCCCCAAGTTCTATGTCCTAATCCCTAGAAACTGAGAGATCACTCCCAATGATTTTGCTATCTCATATGGCACAATTCACATTAAAACAGTAAAATGATTCTGCATTAGCTCTGTGTGTCCAATGGAATCATATGAGACCTTAAAATTAGAATACGTTCTTACACTATTGTCAGAAGAGTAAATTAGAAAGATGTGAATATGAGCATCATTTGATACCTTGTTTCTGTTTTTGAATACCAAAACTCCTCAAAGACAATACCATAAAAGAAAACTAACAGAAAATAATTTTCATTAATACAGACACAAAATAATCAATAAAACATTAGCAAATGAAATCTACCTTCGTATGTAATGTTAAAAAGATCATCTACACAAAACCTAACATCAGACTTGATCAAAGAATACAAATTTTATCGTGATAGGGAACAAAGCAAGGATACAATACAAATCTTCATCACTCCCATACAACAGTACACCATAAGTCCAAGACATTGAAATAATATAAGAGTAATAAAACTATAAATATATAAAGACACAGATAAAAAAGCCTTATTTACAGAAAGCATGGTTTTCAATATAAAAACAAAAATCACAAGGTGCTTGGGTGGCTCAGTTGGTTGAATATCTGACTCTTGATTTTGGCTCAGGTCCTGATCCCAGAGTTGTGAGATGAAGCCTCACATTGGGCTCAATGTCGAGCATGGAGCCTGCTTGAGATAATTTCTCTCTCTCTCTGCCCCTTTACCCTACTTGTGCCATCTCTCTCTTTAAAAAAATCACAAAATTTAACATCAAAATAGAGGGAGAAAAAAGGAAGATTTTGGAATTAGTGTCAATTTAAGCAAAACCAAAGGATACAAGATAAAAATGTAACAATACATTGTCGGTGGGAATTCAAAGTGGTACAACCACTCTGGGAAATAGTATGGAGGTTTCTCAAAAAGTTACAAATAGAACTACCCTATGATCTAGCAATTGAACTACTAGATATTTACCCAAAGAATACAAAAATACCAATCTGAAGGTACACCCCCCCTCCAATGCTTATAACCACATTATCAACAATATCCAAATGGAATTGGATATCCACTGAACATATCCAGTGGAATGTTATTACCCTTAACAAAGAATGAAATCTTGCCATTTGCAACAATGTGGATGGAGCTATAGAGCTTTATGCTAAATAAAATAAGTCAGTCAGTGAAAGACAAATAACCATATGATTTCACTCACCTGTGGAATTTAAGAAATAAAAGAAGCGAACATAAAGGAGAAAAAAGAGAGGCAAACCAAGAAACACTTCTAATTATAGAGAAAAACTGAGCATTGCTGGAGAGGAGGTAT
Source organism: Crocuta crocuta (assembly GCF_008692635.1). Taxonomy (NCBI): domain Eukaryota; kingdom Metazoa; phylum Chordata; class Mammalia; order Carnivora; family Hyaenidae; genus Crocuta; species Crocuta crocuta. The sequence goes on from NW_027527822.1 coordinate 738,893, forward strand.
GTGGGAAAAGGGGTTAAATAAGTGATTGAGATTAAGAAGGGCATTTAAAAGGTCATTTGTTATGATGAGCACAGAGTGTTGTATGCAACTGAAGAATCACTAAAGTCTACACCTGAAACCAACGTACTGCACGTTAAGTAACTGGAATTTAAATAAAAAACTGGAAAATAAAAATGTAAAACACAACACATTTTTGTGTGGTAGCAAAGAAAATTTGGAAGCCAAAATATAAAAGACCAATAAAATTAACAATAATGCCAAGGAGAAATGACATAATATCTAAATATCTAAATATAATATGTATAGATTCTGTATGATGCATACTTTAAAATGTTGATGGGAAATGTCAAATGGGTAATTACTATGTTCATAAATTGCATGAAACAACATAATAAATATATCAATTCTCATAATTTTGATCTACACCTTAGCAGAATTCCAGTCAAAACACTACTGGTTTTTTATAGATCTAGACAAACTGGTTGTAAACTTTACATTGATATTCCAAATACATTTATAAACCAAATAATTTTTCAAACAATATTTTTTTACAAATAAGTCTATCTTATTTCGAGACTTATGAGAGTACATAATTAAGACTTTGTGGTATTAATAAAGGGATAGGCAATAGATCAACAGGAAAATGCCTAAAGCCCAGAAATAGACCCATACATGTATGGCCATTTGATTTTTTAAAATATACATATAAAAGCATTCCAGTTAGGGTGCCTGCATAGCTCAGTCAGTTGAGCATCCAATTTTGGCTCAGGTCATGATCTCACAGCTTGTGAGTTTGAGTCCCATGTCAAGCTTTGTGCTGACAGCTTGGAGCCTGCTTCGGATCCTGTGTCTTCTTCTCTCTCTGCCACTCCCCCACTCATGCTCTGTGTCACAAAAATAAATAAACATAAATAAATAAATAAATAAAATAAATAAAAGCAAGCCAGTGAAGAAAGGATAGTATTTTTGAAAATTGGCACAGTAACATCTCAACAACCTTATGTAGAAAAGGAAACCTGACCAAAACTTCATGCTGTATACAAAAAATGTCCAAAAATAAACAATAAAATTATAAAAGTTTTTTAAAAATTATAAAACTACAAAGAAAATTTTAATAATGTAAAATCAGACAGTGCTTACTCATGACAAAAAAAAAAAGCAATATCTATACTGAGGGAAGAAAACCTACATTTTATCAAAATTTAAAAATCAGTTATCTAACAACACCAAAATACACAGTGTATATTTTTATATTTCTATAGTATGTATTTTAAATAATTGACAAGCAAAATTTCTTTAAAATTAAAAACTTCTGCTCTGTGAAAGATAATGCTAAAATAATAGAAAACAAGGCATAGACTGGCAGAATATAATTCCAAAAGATATATCTAATAAATAATTATTATCCCAAACTTAAAAATCACTTAAAACTCAAGCAAGGATAAGTAAACAATCAATCCCATTAACGAGTAGGCCAAAGATTTAACAAACAACACCAAAGAAAATACACAGACGACAAGCAAATGAAAAGATTCTTCACATAAAATGTCACCAGGAAAATGCAAATTAAAAAAACAATGAGGTATCACTACACACCTAGTAGAATGGTCAAAATTTAGAACACTGACAACATTGAATGTTGACAAAAATGTGGAACTCATTCAGTATTTTGTTGAAGGAAAAATGGTACAGGCACTTTGGTAGGTAGTCATGTGGTTTCTGGCAAGACTAAACACTCTTACTCTGTGACATAGTGATCTTGTTTCTTGGTACTTAACAAAGGAATTGATGAGAGAGAGATAGGTTCCAAGGGTGCCATGACAAGAGAATTAAGAAGCAGGGGGCTATGATTCTCCAAGAGTCAGAGCATCGGTCTCCTGGCTCAAATTTCTTTTATTTTGCTCTTGTTTGATAACAACAAGCACATGCAACACAGTATTTGGCATCTTGACAGGTTATGCACCTGCAGTGTATTCTATACTGGGTTATGAGTACATCTGGTGCCATACAAAACATCCCTGGCCTCGCACCCTTCCGGAGAGAATAAGCAGTCCAAGAGGCTTTCCAAACTGGGAATNTTTTTATATTTCTATAGTATGTATTTTAAAAAATTGACAAGCAAAATTTCTTTAAAATTAAAAACTTCTGCTCTGTGAAAGATAATGCTAAAATAATAGAAAACAAGGCATAGACTGGCAGAATATAATTCCAAAAGATATATCTAATAAATAATTATTATCCCAAACTTAAAAATCACTTAAAACTCAAGCAAGGATAAGTAAACAATCAATCCCATTAACGAGTAGGCCAAAGATTTAACAAACAACACCAAAGAAAATACACAGACGACAAGCAAATGAAAAGATTCTTCACATAAAATGTCACCAGGAAAATGCAAATTAAAAAAACAATGAGGTATCACTACACACCTAGTAGAATGGTCAAAATTTAGAACACTGACAACATTGAATGTTGACAAAAATGTGGAACTCATTCAGTATTTTGTTGAAGGAAAAATGGTACAGGCACTTTGGTAGGTAGTCATGTGGTTTCTGGCAAGACTAAACACTCTTACTCTGTGACATAGTGATCTTGTTTCTTGGTACTTAACAAAGGAATTGATGAGAGAGAGATAGGTTCCAAGGGTGCCATGACAAGAGAATTAAGAAGCAGGGGGCTATGATTCTCCAAGAGTCAGAGCATCGGTCTCCTGGCTCAAATTTCTTTTATTTTGCTCTTGTTTGATAACAACAAGCACATGCAACACAGTATTTGGCATCTTGACAGGTTATGCACCTGCAGTGTATTCTATACTGGGTTATGAGTACATCTGGTGCCATACAAAACATCCCTGGCCTCGCACCCTTCCGGAGAGAATAAGCAGTCCAAGAGGCTTTCCAAACTGGGAATAGAATAGCTTTCAGTTCAGTTCTTTGCTGCTCTGTCCCTTTCCTTCAGGAGATTCTTACAGTGTCTCTGGATTCTTGTTCTCCAAAAAAAAAAAGGAAAATTATGTCCACACAAACTATTGCACATGGATAATTACAGAAGCTTTATTTGTCATTGCCAAAACATGAAGGCAACCAAGATGTCCTTTCCCAAGTCAATGGGTAAATAAACTGGTATATCCAGCAATGTAATATTACTCAGTGCTGAAATGAAATGCTCTATAAAACATTGGAAAAATATGAAGAATCTTAAGTATACATTAGTAAGTGAAACAAGCGAATTTATAAATGCTGCATTCTGTATAACTTCCAGTATAAATTTCTGGAAAAGGAAAACCTATGGAGACAAAAAAAAAAAAAGTGGTTGTCAGGAGCTGTGTGGGGATTGAGAGAGCAGGGTGGAATAGGTGGATTTTTAGGTTTCTGCAATTACACTATATGGTACTATGATGAAGGATAAACAAGTAACAGTGAACCATATTGTAAAACACAGACATCAGGTGATTATGATGTGTATAAATCCAAGTTTATCAATATAAAAAAAGTACCAGTCTGGTGGAGAGGTGTTGATAATGGTGGAGTCTATGAATGTATAGCATAAGGAATATATGTGGAAACTTTGAACCTTCCCCCCAATTTTTCTGTGAACCTAAAACTGGTCTAAAAGAGTCAATAAAAAACAAACAAATAAATAACACTCTGTGAAATAAAATGATAAGACAATGAAATTACAAGATACAGGGTAATAAAGTATTTGAAAACTGCATTCTAACAAGGAACTTATATAAAAATCTTTTAGCACTCAAGAAGAAAATAAACAAAAAAATTAAAAATGGACAACACTTCATTAAGAGGATAAGCATATCATAAATAAGCACATGAAGATATTCAATATCAGTAGCTGTTACAGGAGATCAAATGTAATGTAAAATGTAAGGTAAGAGACCATGATTAAAGCAACATGTACAAAGTGATGATGAGAATGTACAACAACTGGAATATGCACACATTTCTTGTGGTGAAGTACAATGACACAACCATTCTAATAATCTGATCTTTTTTTACACTATTAAACAAATACTCATATGACCCAGAAACCACACTGCTCAATATTTGAGAGTAATTGAAACTTACGTTTAGATTAAAGCCTATAAATGAATAGTTATAGCCATTCAGCAATCACAGAAATCAGGAAACAATGCAAATCTTTCAGTAAGAATTAGATGAGCAACCCTGATAAAATGAAATACCCTTAGAAATAAAAATATAGTTATGTGCAAAAACATAGATAAATCCCCAAATAATTATGCTTACTGAAAGGAGTCTCAGAAATTTGTATCGTTTTGATTTTATGTATATGATAATATCCAAATGGCAACACTATAGTGATGAACAAAGTGTTGCCGGGGTTAGGGATTAAGTGGAGGTAAGACTACAAAGAGATATCACATGGTTTTGAGGGGAACTGTTAAATATCCTGATTGTAATCATCGTTACAAGAACCTATACACATGAAAATGTTCATAAAAGTGTATACCAAAAATAAGATGCTAATTTTATAACAATATTAATTTAAAATACATAATTAAAAAGCTAGAACATTCCATGAGCACAATCATATGCTTTTTCTTATATATTTTACCTTGACAGTAATTTTAACAATAAAAATGAAAATAATTATACTTTTTATCAATAATAATAGTACCAGTTATTATTATTTTAAAAACAAGAAAAATTATAACACTAATGTGCCCTTTTTTAGACAGAGAAATCCAGAGGAGCAGGTACATCTCCCAAGAAAAGAAGGGGTAATCAAAGTTAAGGAATTTTTCCTTACATTAGAAGTTTAAGTTGCAGAAAAGCGGGGCACCTGGGTGAGTAAGTCTGTTCAGCATCCAACTTCAGACCATTATGATCTCACTGTTCTGCATTCCAGCCCCACATTGAGCTCTCAGCTGTCATCGCAGAGCCTTCTTTAGGCTTCTGTCCCTGTCTCTCTCTGTCCCTGCCCTGCTCATGCATGTATGTTCTTTCTCTCTCTCTCAAAAAATAAACACTTAAAAGTATTAAATTTAGGGGCGTCTGGGTGGCTCAGTTGGTTAAGCGTCCGACTTCGGCTCAGGTCATGATCTCACGTTGGTGGGTTCGATCCCTGCATTAGTCTCTGTGCTGATAGCCAGCTCAGAGCCTGGAGCCTGTTTCAGATTCTGTATCTCCCTCTCTCTCTGACCCGCCCCTACTCACACTGTCTCTCTCTCTGAGAAATAAATAAAAAACATTTTTAAAAAAATAAATTTAATTTGTACAAATGTAAAAGCTGTTTATTTGGCAAATAGAAATATTAAGCACATAAAGAATAGGAATATGGAAATCAATTAACTTCCTTGTCCATAATTATGACATGGAACATACACTCATCAACTTTACTAATATCTCATTAAAATGAAGGCTGGATATTGAAATTGTTGTGCCCGATTCGCGAGTTCCCAGAGACCTCCAAGGAGCAACACCGATGCAAATACAAAAGGGTCTTTATTACAAGCTCGAGCAGGGGCTCATCTGCCTACCCATGTCATGGCAGCAAGATGAAGCCAAGAACAATAGCGAGTTGGGTTTTTAAGGAGTAAGGGATGGGGGTGTTACAGTACATGTAGTATCATCACATAAGCACCAATTACAATTCTACAGCAGTACCCATGTTAACAGCTTCGACCATTCAGTATCTGTGAGGTGTTTATTACTTTTGGTGGGACCCAATCATGACTTTTTAGAATCCTTTGAAAATGACCAATTATGAGGTGAGTTCAAAGGGCCCACGTGGGGTTCAGGCAAGCGTTGAGAAATTGGCTAGTTTGTATCTGCAGTTCCCAGCTTTGACTCAGACCATAGGAATGTTTTTTGATTAGCTGATCTGAGGGCGGTCCGAGGATGGCTTTAGCCTTGAACAGTCGAGGCTTTTCCTGGAACTGGGACTGGGGCTATGTGCAGCCCGAAGTTACTCTTAATGGAGGACTTAATTTTTGGCTCTTCATTCCCCCCTTCTCTTGTGTATTTGAAGGCCCAATCATGGGTCTTCGGTCGGGTTCCAATCATTAGGGTGGCGATACTGCGACCTAAGTATTATGGGTTGTATTGCCCCCAGACGTTCTTGCATGATGGCAAGCAATCTATTTAAATAATGAAATCTCAGATGAACATTGTTAAAGATTTGATGAGAGTTCATTATGATGTAATTGACAAAGAAATTTAGTTATTTTTGTGACATATACTAACTTTATACTAAAATATTAAAACTTTAGGATTTGCATATATATTTGGGCAATTATAGCATTTACTCATGCAATACAACCTAAGGTTTACTATTGTAAATAGTGTCTTTTCCAAGTAACTTAGTATCTTAAATAAAAGGGCCTAATTGGCCAAAAGACTTTTTTATTATTTAAATCCTGGGAAGTTTGTTAAAACTTTAAGAAGTTATAAAGTGTATCCTAAATAGGATTACAGATCATTAAAAATTTTTAAACTTTTTTTTAAATTAAAGTGGCAATAAAAGATCCTAAAGGTGAATGTCTAACATAATATAGCAGTTAGAAAAACCTAGTTCCTTTAACATTGAGAAGTTTTAACTATGCCATTAAAGACCTGATAAAGATGAAACCGAAAGCTTTGGTTTTCTTGGCAGCAAAAGGAGAAAACCTTTGTTTACATTGTCTTATCAAGAGTAGATTTACAATCTAAGAAAACTTTATGTTTTGACCAGAGAGAAAAGCATAGTTTTAACTTTATACCAGTGTACTTTTTAAATTCTATTTTAAATTTTATTTATTTTAACTTTAGTTTATCCTGAGCACACATAGAATATTTTTTAAAGATTTTTTTTTTTACGGACCTTCTACATTTTTTTTTTTGCCTTTAAACTTTGTTTTAAAACCATTTTTCTCTAAGCAACTAGTCTTATTTAGGACAAAATTACTTTTTTTTATCTTCAATAAAAATGTATTTTTATTTTTTATATCCTTTTTTATGTATCTCTCAGTTTCCTACATACAAGATTGCCTTTCTTATTTTTCATCAGTTTTAAGTACACTTAGCAGAATTTTAACTTAGGAAACCTTAGTCTCCAATTGAAAACTTAGTAACCAATTGAGAGGTGTTTACATTAGAGTTTTTTAAACTATTTTTAAAAGGTTTAAATAGTCTTACTTTTTTTGTAATAGGAAACTAAAAACTCAAACCTATGTTTAGAAATCATGCTTTCTATTTGGATAGAGGGCATGCAATTCAGGCCAGACATGTTTTCAAAAGGAGTTAATCCCGTCTGGTAGAGGGAGTTGTGCACCTTATATAGCGCAAAGGGGAGGAGAACTACCCAGGCTCCGCCAGTCTCCAAGGTCAATTTAATTAAGGTCTCTTTTAGAGTTCTATTTCTTTTTTTATCTGTCCTGAACTCTGAGGTCTGTATGCACAATGTAATTTCCAATTAATCTCTAAGGTCTTGGCTAGGCTCTAACTTACCTTGGACATAAAAGCTGGTCCATTATCTGACCCTATCATCTGAGAAAATTCATACCTTGGTAGGATGTCTTTTAGCAGCTTCTTTGCCATCACCTGTGCAGTTTCGTGTTTGGTGGGATATGCCTCAGTCCATCCTTAAAAACTGTCTACAAAGACCAGTAAGTACCTGTAGCCATACCTGCCAGGTTTTACCTCAGTAAAATCAGTTTTCCAATAGGCTCCTGGGTGTCTTCTTCTTAGATCTGTTCCAAGATTATGGGGGGTCTGGGTAGCGTTGGGCAGTTGACAGGCTCTGCATTTGCTGACGATTTGTTCAATTTTGGAGTTGGCATCTTTAATTTTAATGTGTGACTGTCTCACCAGGTCTTGTAGTCTTCTCTGTCCCATGTGAGATGCTCGATGTATTTTTGACAGAACCCTTATTCCCATTTCCTCGGGCAGAATGATATTGTTATCTGAGGACCTCCACCAGCCCTTAAGTATTGGGTCATAGGCAGTCCTTTAATCCACTGTAGGTCCTCGAGTGAATAACAAGGACTCTCTGGTAGGTTGGGGTCCCCTGGATCTATGAGTTTGACTGCCAGGACTGGGGTGCCTTTCAGGGCTGCTTCTCTAGCAGCCTGGTCGGCCATATTGTTGCCTCTGGCCGTCTCAGTTATGTCCTTTTGATGGCTTGGACAATGGATGATAGCTAGTTTTTTTCGGGAGCCATAAAGCTTTGAGGAGAGCTAGGATCTCCTTTTTATTTTTAATAGTCTTTCCCTCTGCCGAGAGGAGCCCCCTTTCTTTATAAATTGCCCCATGGATTTGAGCAGTGGCAAAGGCGTATCTACTATCTGTGTAGATATTTAGTTTTTTTCTTTGCCCCAGAGTTAAAACTTTAGTGAGTGCAATCAGCTCAGCTTTCTGTGTTGAGGTCCCAGCTGGCAGGGGCTCCGCCCAAATGACCTCTTTAGTGGATACTACTGCGGCCCCGGCATACCTCAGTCCTTGATGTATGAAGCTACTGCCGTCTGTGTAGCAGGTGATTTCTGCATCTGGCAATGGGACGTCCTGCAAGTCTGGATGGGTGGCATGAATATGAGCCAGGATCTCGGCACAATCATGGAGGGGAGCCTCCAAGTTTGGGTCAGACAGGAATGTAGCCGGGTTTAGGGCGGTTGGGGCCTGGAAAGTAATTCTGGGAGGGTTACATAGCAAAGTCTGATAATGAGTCATGTAGGGGCATTACTGAGCTATCAATCTGGTGGTTGCTTTAGAACTCCCTCTACTGCATGAGGGGTGGTGATGACCAGCTCTTGCCCCATAGACAATTTATCTTCATCTTTAACCAACAGGGCCACAGCCACAATCATGCAGAGGCATGGTGGCCAACCGGATGCCACTGGGTCCAGTTTCTTGGAGAGGTAGGCCACAGGACGGCGCCATGGGCCCAAAGTTTGGGTGAGGACCACTTTGGCAATACCTTTATGTTCATCAACAAATAAATGGAAGGGCTTGGTGATGTCTGGTAGCCCTAAAGCGGGAGCTGACAGTAAAGCCAATTTTAAGGCATCAAATGCCTGTTGGTGTTCTTTGGTCCATGTCCAAATGGCACCGGGATTTTCCTTGGTTGCTTCATAAAGTGGATGGGGCCTTTCAGCAAACCCAGGGACCCAAAGCCGACAAAACCCCACCGATCCCAGGAATTCCCTTACCTGACGAGCATTGGTGGGGGTAGGGATCCTCAGGACCATTTCTTTTCTTGCAGGGGATAGCCAACGCTTGCCTTCTTTTAGGAATATATCCTAAATATTGGACTTTTTTTTTTTTTTTTTTTACAAATGTGGGCATTCTTGGCTGAGGCCCGATATCCCAGTTCTCCCAGAGTTTGGAGTAAATGTGCAGTGCCAGTCAGGCAGGCATCTCGGTCATGAGCGGCTATCAAGAGATCATCTACATATTGTAAAATAGTTAGTTTGGGATGTTGGGAGTGAAACTCACCCGGGTCTTCGTGTGAGGCCTCATCGAAGATGGTGGGGGAGTTTTTGAACCCCTGGGGCAGCCGGGTCCAAGTCAATTGTCCCTTAGTGCCGTGCTCAGGATTGGTCCATTCGAAGGCAAAATATTCCTGGTTCTTTGGGGCCAAGAGGAGACTAAAAAAAGTATCTTTTAGATCCAGGACGGTGTACCAGATACGAGTCGATGGAAGGGTACTTAATAGGGTATATGGATTGGGCACTGTGGGATGAATGTCTATGACTCGCTTGTTGACTTTTTTTAGGTCTTGGAAGGGCCAATAATCATTAGAGTGGGGTTTACGAATTGGCAACAGGGGTGTGTTCTAGACCGAGTGGCAAGGCTGCAATGCCCCTAAATCCAGTAATCGCCTGATGTGGCGAGTTATTCCTTTTTTGGCTTCTAGGGTCATGGGGTATTGTCGGACTCTGACCGGTTTGGTTCCTGGTTTGAGTTCGACAAGGATTGGGGCCCGATGCTTGGCCAATCATATGCCACCTGTTTCGGCCCATGCTGTTGGGAACCTCTGTAGCCAGGACTGCATGTCTGGCTCCGTTGGTCGAAGTTTCTCATGCAGGCGATATTAGTCTACAGTAAGGACATGTATAGGTTGTCCTGTCTGGTCTAACTCTTTTGTCTCTTCAGAGGAGAAATGGATTTGTGCCTCCAGCTTTGTCAATAAATCATGGCCCAGAAGGAGGTAGGGGCATTCTGGGATGACCATAAATGAGTGGGATACCCAACCCACGCCCAAATCCACAGTTCTTCTGGTAGTCCATGGATATTGCTTGAGCTCCGGTCGCTCCTTGGACATTTTGGCTGACAGTGGGCCCCCGGGCTGTAGGAGCACAGAATGTTGGGCCCCCATATCGACCAAGAAGTCTGGAGATTTCCCTTCCATTCATAAGGTTACTCTGGGCTTGGGGACGGGCACCGAACCCCTAGTCGCTATTATCTCCCATTATTAGAATGGGAGTTTTAGACTTATTTTTGGGGCATTTTTTTTGGCCCAATGTTTTTTTTTCTTTGCAGTAGGCGCATTGATTTTTGTCTAGGTGGGGGCGCTCTTTGAGCCACTAGGAGTTCTCCTTACCTTCTTTTCCTGAAGCCAACTGTCTGAGGTGTCTTTTCTGGTCCTCTGGTTCTGCAGTTGCCGCGAGTAGGATCTTGGCTAGACCCTGGTTTTGTCTCTTTTCAGCTCTTACCTGCTTGTCCTCTGCACTTTCCCTGTTGCTGTATACCCTCTCTGCCACGACCACTAGATCTTGGAGGCTCTTTTTTCTGGACGTTCTAGTTTTTGAAGTTTTCTCTGAATGTTGGGGGTGGACTGATTGATAAAAGCCATGTCCACCGCAGCTAAGTTTGTCTGAGTCTCAGGATCTATAGGGATGTGCTGGCAGAATGCCTTTATTATTTTCTTAAGGAATGCTGCGGGACTTTCATCTGGTCCCTGACTGACATTGTAGGCTTACGAGCCACAGCCTTGAGACCTGCCAGTCTGGCGGTAGACTAAGAGACTCTCCTTACCTTTAGCCAAGATGTAGTCCCAATTTGGCCATGCCAGGGGAAACCCAGCGTCAATATGTGCCTGGCCTATTGTGGGGACCCCAGTGAGGCCAGTTCCTGGCCTCACTCTGGATGCGTTCTCATTCCTCAGTAGTGAACAGGACCTGCAACAACTGCTGGAAATCATCCCAGGTGGGCTGATGTGTGAACAGAACAGTTTATAATGGGTTAATAAGGGCACGGGGATTCTCAGAGAACGGAGCGTTTTGAGAACTCTAATTGTACAGATCATTTGTGGCGAAGGGCCAGTAATGGTGGGGCTGGTTGCCCTGATCATCAGGGAGGCCCGCACCCCTCAGGGGCAGGACAGTAGAGTCCGGTCCCTCAGGGGTTGCACCACACCGGCTCCTTGTCCAGGGGTATGTCTGCTCAAGATACTGAAAAGTATTGGATACCCTACTGCTGGATAAAGCCAAGGCATGGCAAAGAGACAACGCTTTAATGAGATGGTGAAGGAATTCCATCAGTTGGATTGCCAGAGCTGGAGTTTTACAACCGGAACACAGACAGTAGTACCACCCACCTGGGGACAGCTGAAAAGGATGACACAAGAAGCTGAATGGATTGTTTAACATTCAGGCCAGAAAGTTACCCCTTTTATTTTATTTTTGGCAATGTTGGCCATGATATCTTGCCAGTCTTTTGCTGCTGGAGACAGAAACTCCAAGCAATGAAAAAGTAACAAAGTGTTTATGTGCTTTTTTATCTTAAAGAAATAAAAAAAAAAAGGGGGAAAGAATGCCCTGTCCCAGGCTGACAATGAAGGGCCTGTTCCAGGCTGACCATCCCCAATCGCAGGATGCATTCTGAGCCGGAACATCCTAAGTTTGTAAACGAGCCAGGGTGCTGACCAAGTAACAAACTCAAGGTCAAGACAGCCTATGTGCAAACACAAGACTGTGTCCAAGCAGAAGGTCATTAGCAAATGCAGAGCAGGAACTTGGCAACAGGCCCCTGGGAACAGAAAATGGGATGACAGTGGAGTCGGGTTCTTCCAGGGTTGCGCCCTTTTCTCAGAAGTAACTAAAACAGGGGCCGATGCAGAGGAGGGTGGCAGCTGGGGAGGTAAAAGAATGTTTAAGCCATGGAGGGGGATGATCCATTAAGTTAGCCCAGACAACGATATATGGAACCTCGTTCAGGTGGCCCGTGCAGGGCCGAGAGACCTGCTGTTTTACTTGGTGAAAAGATTCTGGAAAAAAAAAAATTTTTTTTTAATTTTCACGGAGAGATTGTGCACTCGAGCCCTGATATCCTTGAAGTGAGTGAGCAACAGGTCCAGGGGTTTCGAGGGTGTCTGTCTCATTTTGTCAGTCTCAGTTGCCCAGTAATAAAAGTCCAACAGACACAACTGACAGCCACAGACACATACACATAGAGAGACGGATAACACAGTTCGCCGCCCACACACACACAGAGAAACAGATAACAAAATTTACTGCGCACATTTGGCTGCGCAGAAACATTTACAGAAAGAAACAGATAACAAAGTTCGCTGCACACGCCGCGGCAAAGTAGCTGAAACTGAAACTGGAACTGGGACGAAGGCTTTCGGTTGGATCGCGGGCACAACCTACCTTGTCCCCCTGAACCAATACATAACACAGGTTAGGGGCAGAATATAGAAGCCCATGTAGTCAAATTAACTCTGGATAATGTCATTTTTTTTATTTTTCTCCCAACATTTTATTGAAAATATTACAAAGTTATAGAAAAATTTGTAATGGCATAATGAACATCTTATGCCTTTCATTTACATTCACTGAATGCACAGTTTTACCTTAGACAGTTACAACTCACAAATTTTTACTCTACTATAATTTAGCATTTTTATCCAATTCCAGTAGATTGACTATAAAATAAGCATGTTCATATTATTATTAATAAGTCCCCATTAGTAGGTTGGTACTAAGTTAGATATATGAAGAAGAGCCAAATATTCTCTCTAGAGTCATTATTTATTTATTTTCCTAAGAGTGTGCGTGATATCAACTATAGAATAAATTGCAATAGACACCCTATATATAAGTGAGAATTTTGCTTTTCATTATTAATGCTTTTTGTGACTGGATCATTTTGCTTTCTAATTGTTGAATATTTTTAAATGTTTATTTTTGAGAGAACGAGAGTATGAGCATGCCAGCTGAGGAAGGGTAGAGAGAGTGAGAGAGAAGGAATTCCAAGAAGAGTCTTTGGTGTCAACACAGAGCCTCCTGTGGGCTCTCAAACCCATGAACTGTGAGATATTGATCTGTGCTGAAATCAAGAGTCAGACGCTTAACATACCGAGCCACGCAGGTGCCCCTGCTGAACATTTGTATTGACAGTGAGTACTCTTAAGCTGAAAGGAAAGTTGTAAGTTAAAATATAGACTGCTGAAGCTAAATCAAATAATTGAATGATTGTGAAGATGTTAGTAAGGTGTGAAAATATATACATTAAAGAAACTAGTTAAAACTGAGTACTGAATGGATAAGTTAAAATGAGGAATTTTGAATATTATAGAATGTATATTTAAATAAACACTTAACATTGTTTAATTTCAGCACTAAAAATTGTGCATGCCCACACACGTGTGTGTCTAAAATAGTGGAATACCGGTGTAATAAATTTTTCTGACCCATTGTAATGAATGCACACTCCCTGGAAAACTGGATCCATGAGATCTAACAGAAAAGAAGAATGTTACAGAGTAGCTGGAAAGATTAAATCTTGGAAGGACTTTGCTAATTCCTTCAATTTATTGGGTACCAATCATTGTGTTAAAAAAGCTTACAGAACATCTGTAACAATGTAGCTCTAACAAAAATAATCTTCCTATTTTAAATAAATCTTAAGTATATTTTCCTTGATATCGATTATTAAATAAATTTTATTTTTAAAATGATTTTAACACCTAAGATTTATTGATGATTATTTTATTTAATTAAGTGATGCTGTTTTCCTTCATATAGTGGAAATTTGAAGGAACTATTTGCTAAAGAAACCAGCTTTCTTTATGGTACATTTGGATTTCACATCATGCATATGATAAGTTTTATAAATAATGAGACAACTTGGTTTGTGAGTACTTTCCAAGAGAAAGCCAATCTTATACACACATCTCTTTTCCAATTCTAATTAATTGATAATTTGGTTGCCTACGGCGCCAAAAAAGAAGGAAAAAACCTGATTTCAGTGTGCATTCCTCATATACAATTATGCTTACATTTACAGCAGTCTCACAACAGGTGAGATATTGCATATCACACAAATTTCTCAGATGATTTAGTACATGTGGTATCTATCTGCTGGAATAATAAGGTAAGTTATAGAACTTCCTCCTTAACTATATATTATTAATGAAAATATTACTCTCATTTTCTAACTAAAAAGTTAAATAAACTTTTAAATAAACTTTTAAATTATGAATTCAAGAGGAGGATACGGCTGAGATAAATAAAGTTCCCTCCCCAAATAAACATATTCTGAATTCTATATGCAAAGGCTATACATTTGTTTTAAAAACTTAATAAAGAACAAAGTTCAGAGAATGTGCATTTTGTTATGAAGGGTGCTATTGATTATGTAATCTGATACATAACTAGCTCATGTTCTTGAGGATGTTTTTTACTTATTTCTCATAATCCTTGTTAAAAATAATTCAAAGCACCAAGGGTGCATAAAAAGAAAAATCAGTGTTTAGCATAAATTTAATATTTATTATCTGACATATGTGACATTAAATAAAGAAAATAGTTTCAAAGTGACAAAAAATCCACAAAAGTTTTGTTGAAATTAAGTTAAAGTTACTTTTGTAAAAAAAAAAATGAAAGAAAGAAGAGAATTTTTTAAATAAACAGTTTTAAACTTTATGATTATGTGGACTAGTAAACGCATACAAAGGCAATTAAAAATTAAATGAGTTACTATGGCCAGAAGATCAATTTTGCCATAGTAATTACAATTAATTATTTAATTGGTATAATTATATTATATATGATTATTTATATAATTTAAAACCATTTTTAATGTTTATTATTGAGAGACAGAAACAGTACACAAGCAGGGGATGGGCAGAGAGAGAAGGACACAGAATTCGAACCAGGATCCAGGATCCGAGCTGTCAGTACAAACCTCGACCTGGGCTCAAACTGCAGAACCCTGAGATCATGACCTGAGCTGAAGTGGGATGCTTAAAGGCTAAGTCACCCAGGAGCCCCAAAACTGCATATTGAAGGACATTGAATATTGCATGAATATATTTGTTTATAAAAACTATCACCCAGGTTTTATTTATATATATTTTAGGTGTATTTATTTATTTTGAGAGTGGGAGAGGGCCAGAGACAGAGGGAGATGAATCTGAAAGAGGCTCTGTGCCAGCAGTGTGGAGCCCAATGTGGGGTTCTATCTCCTGACCTGTAAAATTATGTTTGAGCAGAACTCAAGAGTTGAATGTTTCACTGACTAAGCCACCCAGGTGCACCATGGTTTTATTTATATTTTACAGGGTATTTTAATGTTATTAACATATGCTCTTTGTGGAAAGATAAATGTTAATGTTCATATTTGAATTATTATAATTTTGAAGTTATAAAAGCATTCACACATCTAACCTTACCGGTAGAAACACCTTGTTAGAACAGAAGACATATCATCCATTATTTTTTTTACTGAACAATTATTTAGATAAAAATTCTTATACTATATGTTTGCTAGTTGCTAACAGTTATTCAAATTGTATATCATGTAAAATGCATGCCTCCACTTTCAAGTTACTCAGAATTTAGCTAGTGCATATTTAGATAATACAAGGCAAAATAATGTAAATGCCCAAGCAGGTATGAGAAGCACACCGCCAATGTTTACTGAATTGTGAAATCCCAACACTGAGGAAAGACCCACAATTGTTTTGCTGAGAATGTAAATTTTTAATGTGTCCTGAGTTTCTCAGAAGTCTACCTCTTTATAAAGAACTAAGGATGTCTATTTCAAGTAACATTAATACAGGAGATGTTTTTCACAGTTTTTCTAATAAGTTAAATCTCTGTTTCATGAGCCACACATCAAGATTTTTTTTTCTGAAATTTTCTCTAGAATTTCTCATCCTTGGCTTTTTACTCTAACCTGTGTTTGTTTCATTTCTTTCAGAAAATCCCTTCTGGAGAGAGGAGATGGACATTTACAATCTTACCACCGTCACTCAGTTTATCCTCATAGGACTCTCTGATCTCCCTGAGGTGCGCTACCCTCTCTTTGTGGCCTTTGCCATCATCTATCAGGTCACCTTGTTAGGAAATGGGGCCATTATCTTGGCCATTGGGACTGAGAAAAAGCTGCATACACCCATGTATTACTTTTTGGTAAATTTGTCCCTCTTAGACATATTCTGCCCCTCAGCTACTGTCCCCAAGATGCTGGAGAACCTTTTGACTGAGCAGCACAGCATTTCCTTCCTTGGATGTGCTTTACAGCTTTATTTCCTGGTGGCCCTGGTAGGGACTGAGGTCTTCCTTCTTGCTGTCATGGCTTATGACCGGTATGTGGCCATCTGTTTCCCCCTCCGTTACATGCTCATCATGACCAAGGTTTGCTGTGTCCAGTTGACAGCTGGGACCTGGGCAGCAGGGTTTCTCAATTCCCTTCTCCATACAGTGTCCACGTTCCGCCTGTCTTTTTGCAAGTCCAACAGAGTTAACCAGTACTACTGTGACATCCCCCCAGTAGTAGCCCTTTCATGTTCGTCCATGTATGTAGCTGAAATGCTTGTTTTAGTGGCAGGAGGCATACTAGGGGTCAGCGCCTTCCTAGCCACCTTTATCTCTTATATCTACATCATATCCACCATTCTAAAGATCCAGACAGCAGAAGGGAAGCACAAAGCTTTCTCCACATGTGCTTCCCACCTCCTAGTGGTGTGTCTGTTCTATGGCACAACAATATTTACCTACATACGACCTTCATCAAGTCAACACTCTCCAGCCAGAGACAGACTCATCTCCATGCTATACGGGGTTATAACGCCAATGTTAAACCCCATGATCTACAGCCTGAAAAACACAGAGGTCAAAGAAGCACTCAGAAGGCTTCTATGTCACAGAGAATGTTTATAGAAATTATAATTGTAAAGCAGACTATATCAATGCTCATGTTAGAATAAATTCATAGGAAGAATTCATAGAAAGAATAGTTTTCAGTTGATACATAGAACACATACTTATGCACTCAGAAATTTATGAACACACATGTACATAGAACTGGTTATATCTATCTGTATATGTATATCTCTATCTCTATCCAGTGGACACTTAAAATGTATCATCCAAAAACAGATATTTTCAAGAGTAGGCAGAGAACTGTTAATAATAACAGCTATAGATCTATGGGGAGCGCCTGCAAGATGGCCGAGAAGTAGGGAGCTCCGTGCATTTCCCTTGCACGGAAGTCCCTGAAGTCATAGGACACTGAGCCACAGGAGTTTGGGAAGAGAAAGAGACAGAATACACTGGGAAGGAAACCTCATAAATGCATGAGTGTGAACTGGGGAAGATGAAAACAGGCCTGGACCCGGAGATATGGAGGGTGGGGAGGGAACCCGGCTTGCGTGCAACTGTGGTGAGTGATTAACCGGCAAGCAGTGGTGAGCTGCCGCGAGTTCAGGGGAAAGGAAAGAGAAGCTGAGATTGCTCATAGAACCATCCCTGGAGAAGAGAAGAAAAAAAACCACCTCGGCTTGGAAAGAGTGTTTTTTAGCTCTGGGTGGGGTGCTGACTTTGAACTAGGCGCCCCCAGTCCGAGAAGGCGCCAGAAAAAACTGCACTGCAGTGCTCCCGAAACCATCCGTTACAGCGGTTACAGCGGTGGCCCGGTGATGCAGGGGCAGCACCGGCCCGTGGATTCTTTGGACCTGAAGTTGCAAGTTCCCAAACGCACTCCGGTTGTATCGATGCTTGACCCCAGCTGATCTGAGGCTGCAACACTTTCCCCACCCCCCAACTCAACCCCAGGCAGCAGGGAAACAGCAACCTGCGGGACTATTTAGGGGGGTATAAACAAAGCCCACTGACTGGGACCTGGAAACGAGGTGGGGTGTGGGGCATAGAACTCAGCACACCGTGGTTACATCCGCAGCACAGGGAGATTTGACCTAAGAAGTGATTGCAATGCTTGGTTAAGAAGGGACTGGGGCAACGCCATTCTTCTCCCCACAACCACCAAGGCTCCTCAGGGAGCAGCCAGTGGAACACAGTGGAGACAATGTTGCAGGATTTTCACAGAGAGTCATGACACCGGGGATTTTCTTTCCAGGAAGCAACTTTATTCGTGCCCGCACCGCTCGAATTCGTACCCATAGAATTGAGTGGCCCACATCACATGGCATAGTTTTTTTTATACATTTTCTATTTCTTTGTCTCCCATATATGATAACACACATAAACATGCAGTCTGATTAAGTTGTCTCAGTTTACAAGAACATGGGGGATGTAGGCCCCTGGGCGCATATCTAGGTGACCTTGAAGTCTTCTCTCCGCTCTTCTCCATTGTTCTCTCTCTCCTTAGGGAGGGGTTCCCACCACATTAGCCCATTTGATGCTCAGACCCCTCTATTTTGGGTTAAAGAGCATCATCCTGGCTTAGAGGTTTATATTTCCATAACATCATTACATGAGCAGCCGTTTTTCTCTCAACCATAGTCTCAATGAGACTGCAGACCGATCGTATAATCAAGGGAGCCAAGCAAGGTAAGAACAAACATCCTCCCAGAATTAGGAGGACAGTACCTATAAGGGTTTTGAATCCCCCCAAAAGACGAAAACCATCCTCCAAATAACTCCCTGGGCTTCCAACCGTTCCAAGTTTGGACTGGGACATGAGCAACCTTTCTCATTCTATCTGTGATCTCCTCTGTGACTTTTCCCTCATCATCTATCTGTAGGCAGCAGTTGCTCAGGTTAAATTTTCCACTAGCACCACCCTCAGAAGCAAGCAGGTAATCTAAGAACAGGCGATTTTGGTAGATAGCATTGCACATTTTGGTTTGCTGCTTAGCAAGTAAATTAAGAGCCCTGGCAGTTTCATTGGTTATAATTTCTACAACTGCTTGCAGCCTAATTATGCGGTTTAGCATATAAATGCGGGTGCGGTAGCCCCAAGACCCATCCTGGGGCCAGGTAGCAGGGCCATAATAATGAATTATCCGCTCAGGATAATTCATCATCCTTCCAGTTGTCAATTTGCAAGGAACGCTGCTTTCTTTGAACTTTCCTATCTTCCTGTATTTGAACTCCCAGATGTTCTCCTTCTGAAAGTGGGAGTAGGAAAAAGGATGGGCGAATAGTTCCCAGCACACATGACGCTGACCAGCCTGAAGGGAGTACTGTATAGGCTGTTCTCCCACATATCCAGCTGGCTGGGGCAACCTCTGCCAATCCAATAGCAAGAAGTAAAGCAAAAATTGCAATAATCAGTGAGAGACAAGGGGTGACAGTGCATTATGGTAAGAGGCAAATGTAAGAAATAAGGACAGTCTATTTATTTCACTGGACCAGCGATTCCTCCAGCTTCTGCCGTGCATAGATTAGTCAGCTTCCGGAGTGACTAAAGTAGAGCTGTAGTCTCCCGTTGGAGTCTCCGCTGTTGCAGCTCGCTTCTTCCATATGGTCAGCTTACACGGTGTGGACGGATCAGGAATGCACTCCCAGTTCCTGGATGCCGGCTTCACTCTGCCGTGGTGATTCCAGGAACCCACCTCGGCTACTTTTACTGCAGTAGGGGTGGACAAAATGACAGTAAACGGGCCCCTCCAAAGGGGTTTGAGTGGTTGGACATTCCACTCCTTTACCCATACAGCATCTCCTGGCTCAAAGGAGTGAGCATCTGTGGTCAGACTCACAGGCAATCGTTCTTTAACCCATCAGTGTAGAGTGGCTAGGGTAGAGCTCAGAGCCTGCATTTGCTGCCTTAGGGTTAAATTGCCTATCTTATTTAAATCTCCCCTTATCCCTTTAACAATTGGGGGAGGGTGCCCATAAAGGATTTCATAAGGGGAAAGCCCCTTTTGCTTATTGGGGCTACACTTGATGCTTAACAAGGCTATTGGCAACACCTGGTCCCAGTGCAGGTGGGTCTCCTGGCACAGTTTACTTAATTGCAGCTTCAAGGTTCTGTTCATTCCTTCCACCTTTCCGGAGCTCTGGGGTCGGTATGTCGTGTGTAACTTCCAGGTTATCTTTAGCCCCTTGGCCATCAGCTACACCACCTCAGCCACAAATGCTGGCCCGTTATCTGAACCCATAGTGATAGGGATCCCAAATCGTGGGATAACTTCCTTGGGAAGAAGTCGGGCCACTTCATGTGCCTTTTCTGTTCGGGTAGGGAAAGCTTCTACCCAGCCTGAGAAAGTACATACAAACACCAACAGGTATTTACATCCCCGAACCCGGGGGAGCTCCGTGAAGTCCACCATCACATTTTCAAAGGGGGCTCCCCTAACGCTCTGCACTCCAGGGGCGGCCTTGGGCCCCTGACATGGGTTGTTTCGGGCCCAGGTTTCACATTGCTCACATACCACTCAGCTATGCTGGAGAGCCGAGGGATGTAAAAATACCGGCTTAACATTGTTTCAAGGGCTGTCCTGCCGATGTGAGTTTCCTGATGGAACAGCTTAACAAAGATTTGAGCTAAGGCCTCAGGAATTGCTACTCGGCCGTCTTCAAATTTACACCATCCACCTGGGAGGTAGTTGCCACTCTCAGTCTTAAACCAAGTACTTTCATGGTGTGAGTAATTAGGGTCCCACTCTGTCAGTGGGTTACGGAACAGTGCAGCAGGTAAAGCCGCTGATTTTATTGCTCCTTTGGAAGCTGCTAGCTTTGCCTCTCGGTCACCTTTCGGTTTCCCAGTTTGATGTCCCCGGCAATGCATGACTGCCACACTTTTAGGGGCCCACACGGCGTCTAAGAGTTCAAGGATCTCCTTACCATATTTTATGTCCTTTCCTACTGAGTTTATTAGACCCTTCTCCTTATATAAGGCCCCATGTACGTGGAGAGTGGTGAAGGCGTATTTAGAGTCTGTGTATATATTAACACGTATCCCTGCCGCCAGTTGGAGGGCTCAGGTTAAAGCAATTAGCTCTGCCTTTTGTGCCGAAGTCCTCTTTGGCAGGACTTCTGCTTCAATGACAGAGTTTAGAGTCACCACGGAATATCCTGCAAGACGCTCTCCCCTTTCTACAAAACTGCTACCGTCAGTGAAATATTCAGCGTCGGGGTCTTTGAGAGGCTGATCCCGCAAGTCTGGTCTGCTGGAGAACACCTCATCCATGACTTCAATGCAGTCATGGTCTGGCTGGCCTGGCCCGACAAGCAATAGGGTTGCAGGGTTCAGGGTCCGTACTACTTCTAGGTGAATGCGCGGATTCTCACATAGCATTTCCTGATACCTGACCATCCTGGCGTTGGTGAGCCAGTATTGTCCCTTGTAATCCAGTAATGTTAATACTGAATGTAGCACTCGGACTGTTAATTTCTGTCCCAGAGTTAACTTGTCAGCCTCAGACACTAAACGGGCTGTGGCTGCTAGTGCCTGTAGGCAGGGGGGCCAGCCTTTGGCCACAGAGTGAAGTTGCTTGCAGAGATATGCCACCGGGCGATGCCATGATCCCAACATTTGAGTCAGTCATTACTCCCACTGCAATACCAGTGCGCTCATGGACATACAGAAAGAAGGGCTTGGTCATGTCTGGGAGCCCTAAACCAGGTGCATTAGTAAATACATGCTTTATTTCCTCAAAAGCCTTTTGTTGTACTGACTCCCACATCAGGGGTTCCCTTTCTCTCCCCTTTGTATACTCATAGAGGGGTTTTGCCAGGACTGAAAAGTTAGGTATCCAGATCCTACAGAAACCTGCAGCCCTGAGAAAATCTCGAACCTGGAGCCGGGTTGTGGGAGACGGATCAAGCAAATGGCCTGCTTTCTCTCTGGGCAGAGCTGACGCTGCCCCTGAGATAGGTGGAAGCCAAGATATTTAACCCTTTCTTGACAGATCTGGGCCTTTTTTTCTCGAGACCTTGTAGCTGGCTTTCCATAGGAGGGTAAGGAGCTGCCGAGTCCCTTCCATGCAACCCTCCCGGGACTTCCCAGATAATAGCAAGTCATCCACGTACTGAAGCAGGACACAGTCATATTGATCTGCTGGGAAGGCTTCTAAGTCAGAGGCTAATGCAGTGCCAAAAATGGTTGGGGAGTTTTTGAACCCTTGAGTTAACCTAGTCCAGGTTAATTGGCCCCTGTCACCATTTTTAGGGTCCTCCCATTGGAAGGCAAAAATCAATTGGCTCTGGGGGGCCAGGCGGATGCAGAAAAAGGCATCCTTAAGGTCCAAACAGGTGAAGAAAGTGGCTTCAGTTGGAATGAGCCCCAAAAGTGTATAGGGGTTCGGGACCACTGGGTGTATGGTGACAGTCACCTGGTTTACTGCTATCAGGTCCTGAAGTGGCCGGTAGTCATCTGTGCCTGGTTTTTGAACAGGCAAGAGGGGTGTGTTCCAGGGCGACTGACATGGCCTGAGGATCCCATACTTTAAAAGTCTTAACAAGTGCTTTTGGATCCCGACCTGTGCCTTGCGAGGGATGAAGTACTGTCTCTGGCAGGTGGGCTCTGCCCCAGGCTTTAGTTCAACAACCACAGGGGTTATGTTTCGCACCAGTCCTGGTGGGTTATCTTCAGCCCACACCGCTGGGACCCTAAAAGGAAGCTGAGGCACCAATTGCGGTTTTTCCTTGAGACTATAGAGACGCCATTCTCCCCCTGGGGAATGGTGAGAGTCATAATCTTTGCCTCTGGTTTTCCTAGGGTCATAGCAGCCTGTCCCTGGGAGTTGAAAGTTATTTGGGCCTGCAGTTTTCCCAGTAGGTCATGGCCCATTAGAGCCACGGGGCAGTCAGGGAGGTACAGAAATTCATGAATGACTTCGTGGCCACCTAAACTGCATCGTCGAGGTAACAAGAAGGGACGCCCCCACAATGGTGGACCCCACAATGGTGGCTTGTCTCTGTGAGAGGGGGCCCATGGGTTGGGTCACTGCTGAGTGTTCTGCTCCAGTATCTACCATAAAGTCAATGGGTCGGCCCCCCACCTTCATTCTGACCGTGGGCTCCCAGGGACCTAGCAAAATAGAGCCCGGTCTGTCCTAGTCCTCCTCATAGTCCTCCATGGCGGCTAGTCCCACAAAATCATTCTTGGGGGCCCCATGAGGCTGCGGGGCAAGTTGGTACTGGCCCTGGACCACATGGTTCCTTTTTTTCTGCTTAGGACCTTGCTGAGAATAATCTGGTCGCTGGGGGCACTCACCTTTCCAGTGGCCCTCCTGACGGCACAAAGCACACTGATTCCAGCCTAGTTTTGATCTAGGGCGAGAACCCCCCACCTCCTCACTGCTCCCCTTCCTGGATTTGGCCTTTCCCTGAGGGGCTTTCTTCTGGGGGTGTCTTGACTGCTCTGCCAAAGCGGCAGCTAACAAATCTGCCTGTTTTTGCATCTTTCGGCATTCTTCCTTCCGTGCTGCCTGGTTCACGGTTAATGAACACCTGGGTTGCTACTTCTAGCAACTGACTGATATTCATGCCAGTGAAACCTTCTAGTTTTTACAGCTTGCACCGAATATCTCCCTGGGCCTAGCCGACGAAAGCCGCATTAATCATCCTCTGGCGGGTGCTTCTGGATCAAAGGGAGTATAGAGATGGAATGCCTCACATAATCTCTCATAAAATTGGCTCAGGCTCTCCTCTGGCCCTTGGAGCACTTCTGATGTTTTACTCATATTTATGGCCTTCCCCCCTCCCCCCATTCTTTACACCATTTAGAAGAGTGTTGCGGACGAAATGACACAAATACAGGACACACAAAAAGGACAGACACAGACACAACTCCGGCCGGAGGAACAATTCTACGCAAGCCCCTCTTGCGGTTTATTTTATATCCCGGTAACTGGATACAAACTGAAATCTACAAGATGCATTCCTTTACCAATTAAGGGCAAGTGGCCAAACACATTTCAAGGACGGGGGGAGCAAAGGGAGGAAGCGACCACAACATGTTTACTAAGAGGCCTGCTCACAATTCCAGCCTCCTCCCTATTTCTAAGGAGGGCATGTTCCCTCGTTTGCGAGTGGACCATTAAACTTGGATATTGTGTGCAGGCCTCCTGGCAGAGCATCCTGTTTGCAGGCATGCTTTGCCCAGGCAGGGAGCCCCATGTGCAGGCACATCCCCGCATCCCTAACCATGCTTTCTTGTGGCCACTGTCAGGCTCCCACATCTCCCCCTTTTTTGTGAGAAGCGGTAGCAAACTGTAAGGCGGCGAGAACATGTTGTCTATCCTTTTTTAGTTGTTGCCTTCTTCGCCAGCACCGGAAGACTAAAATAATAACACAGCATAAAAGTATTATGAATAAAGTATTCACGAGAACAGTTCCAATTAGGGGAGATACATGTCCAAGAGGGTTCAAATTATTCATCCCTTTCTGTAAATCCCTTAACAGATAGGACCCAGTAATGTCAGGTAGTGTTTTGCTAAATGTAGACAAAATTTGCTGCTCTAACTCCATAATTTCCTTAGTTAGGTTTTGATGCCCTGTTAATGAC